>NC_089685.1:25177700-25185200 GCF_031753505.1 Anomalospiza imberbis
TAAACATGCTCTCGTGCCCCATATATAAATGGGAAAGCTGGCCTATCTTGTCTATCACGATTTTTTTCCCCTTGTCTCTACAGATGAAAACATTACCAGTCTTTGTACTGTAGCTTGTGTTATGTTTGCTGGCGTCCGCCTCATGCACGTTAAAGAACACTTGTCTGCTGGCTGGAATGTTGTATTGTCAACCTTCTGGTTTAAGCACAATAAGTGAAATCCCTCCTACTTAAACTGACTTAGGACCAATGGAATGATAATTAATTTTGCAGACAAAATACCATGAAGTTTTTTTATATGTTATTGCATTCTGACATTTAAAAAACATCATGAAGAATAATATTAAATGCTTTGAGAGATCTGTTGGTTTCCTTACTTAGGTACCAGAAAATGGTTAGTTTCTGTCAACACTTGTTTCACAGCAAAGTTACAAGTTTTCGTAAGCATTTTGACACTTATTAAATCATGTCAGGGCCCGAAATTTTCTTCAAATTTTATCTTTTTTTCTAGCTATGTAGTGACATTTTCTGATTTGTCTTTAAATGTTGAACCAGTTTTAAAGCCAAAAACTGTTTTTACTCAATAGTCAGAGTGATCTTGCATGCATGAGCACCTGTAAGTTAATACCATCTTACAAAGACAGAAATATAAACCATGGGTTTGTGTCTGTAGTTGAGGGATACCAAAGAAAGCATATGTGTTTAGGTTTTGTAACATATACCGAAATTTACCATGAAGAAGATTTCCTGTACTTTCTTGAAACCATTGAATGTTTCCAAGCATTAATCTGGTTTCACTTAATGTGAAACTTCTTGAGCCATTCAGAATACCTGAAAAGTATTGTAGCTAATTGGAATGTCCTCAAATGACCTTAAAAATAGAAACAATTCTGATTGGATTAAAAAAAAAAAAAAAGATGATGGTGAAAGTGGCTTTTTGTAGCTTTAAGTCATTTATTGGAAGTTATTTGTCACTTCACCCTAAATCATTTCCCTGATTAGCCAAGTGAAACCAAACTGGTCTTTTCTGTCCTAGTCCTCCTTCTTGGAGCCTCTGCTTTTTCTTTATCTCCATCAAGCTGATAGGTAAACTATTTTCTGAGCAGAAGTTGCAGGTCACTTCATAAACCAGGCACTCTTCAAAGTTGTCATAAGCATATTACAGAAATACAGGCTACTAGACTGGGGTAGAGTACCTTATTAATATTTCATTTTGGTACAATATACTTGCATTAACTCTCTTAACACAGGTATCATATTGTTTCAAGTCAGAGAACCTGAAACATTGCAACAAAGATTAGGCTAAGAGCAAAGCCTTGAAAACTACAGCCATTAGTCCTGTCATCCCCTATAAAGTTAATGGGTTGGAAAAATGGTCAATCTTTGGACTAAAAGTTGATATTTAATTGAAAGAAAATGTTTTTTAATTGTAATGGGGATTTTGCATTAGCATGAACATGAAAAGGTACTAAAGGATCTAATGCAAGGTTATGTATTGATTTCCACCTTAAAGCTAGTGCAAAATGAAGAAATTTCATAAACAAACTCTCCTATTCAGCATCATGACTTCTTATTTGTTTTAAGGGCACAGTAAACAGACTTGAATGAAAAGAAGAAATAACAAAATATTCTCAGACAGCTTCTGCTGATGTATAGGACAAAAAGCCATGACACTGCTGTAAACCCTGATTGCTTCTGCACCAGAATTATCAAGATGTTATGTGTCACTTTCACATTTTCCAGGGTTATTTGGTTGAGGAAAGCAAGAGCATCTGTAAACCTGGCACTACACTGCCTTAATCAAAATGGTTTTACTGATCATGGATTATAACAAGAGACCTGACATAATGGATGTGCAAAGTCTGCCCAAAGAATTAGCATCACTATAGGCTAGATGGATGGACGTATTCAGGAAACGTAGTTTTTCTTGAAAAGGAAAATGCTTAAGCTAAATGAGTTTAAATTCCTATTATTAATAATACTTGGAACACTACATTGAACTTGGGAGATTTCATTTTCCTTTTAATACAAACTTATGTAAATCAGATTCTTTTAAATCCTATACAGTTTTCTTTAATAATAAGCCATTGTTTTGACATTCGACTTAATGCACTAATAAACAAAAATTTGTCAGGAGTGTTACCTACATACAATTTGCAAGTCAGTGTAAGTTACTTAATTTAAAACTGAAGGACAGAGAAAGCATTGCAAATACTTCATGAATAGTATTGCCATAATTCTATTATAAAAGTTATTGTAATACTGAGCGGTTATGGTCTGCTGTTAAGGTGCTTCTGTTATATACCCCGTAGTTTGCCATTTGTAAACAGATCTTTTGATGTTTCTGCCAACATCCTGGCAACAAAGCAGTGCAATTTCAAATGAGCTAATTAACTTAATTGTTGATGAAGCATGAAACAGTTCATTCACCCTGTTAGCTGCACCATGACAACATAAGAGTCTCAGCCCCTGAAGTTACTCATCTATATAAGCCTATCTGTAGCTTTCCATTAAGATCTATTGCATGCCAAATGAGTATGGCTCTTCTAACAAAGACCAGTCCATAATGTACATAGGTAGCAAATCAGTGTTGCTGTTGGAAGACTGAAATGAACACAGAAATACTAGTAAATACTGTGAAATAAAAAAAAGGAAAAATTGCAGAAACCCATTGCAGTTTGAAGCTGCAGATGAAAAGGAAAAGCTGTGTCACTTATTTCCTAAATGCTCTGATTTAGAAAATAGCTGGCTAAACCAAATGCTGAAAAAGCAATGACATCACTTTTCAGTCCTGAAAGGTGCAAACCCACCTGTACACTGTGGGCTTTTTCCATGTATCTTGTGCACATGCAAGAATAAAAGCAAAAAGCAAGTAAGAGTTAAATGGTCATGCTTAGGCCTTTGTGCTTTTTTATTTATACTATACACAGTAATTCCCACTTCACACAAACTGTCAGAATTTAAAATGTGCTTTTTCATACTCCTACTATCCAATATAAAATCTAAAGCATCTCTTCAAATTTTCTGAGGCTCCATTTCAGTAAAGGATAATAAGAGGATTAAACACTGTGCTGTTGAAAGGCCTGCAAAAGTGTTTGACATGAAAGAAAGGATAACAATTTGACCCTCTGCCAATAGCCTCGATTATCCAGTTGCTTGAAATACACACAAAAAAAATCTCTGATATGGTTTACAGTAAAACTTTGTTTGCCATCTTTGACTTTCCCTTGCCTTGAACAATTTTGTACCAATTAATAAAAATCCACCTACTTTAAAAATTGTCCAAAATCTTCACAAACGCTTTCACAGCCAGGCCATTTGCAAACTCCATGACCATAGAGAGTATGGGAGGCCCCAGTCTCCTCATGTGACGAGCTGCAGCAAAAGAATAAGGCATCAGATTCATCTCAAAAGCCATAATCGTTGGAGGCTGCTAGCGCCTGTCAGGTTACGATCAGTGACAAACAGGTCAAAACAGGTCAATTTAGCTCAGAGCAGTCAGAAAAATTTAATCGTTCTATTGAATAGTTCAACTGCCAAGGCTAGATGATGTTCCAATTAGAGAAGAAATAGAGCCAAAGATGACTGTTAATAAAGGATGAAAAACTAAGATGACTGTATAATACCATATGCTAATTATGCCATATGACCTTGGTGTAACATTTACCTATAAATAAAAAATACACTCAGAACTGATCAATTCTGAGTATATATATTGAAGACTGATGGTCAGAATTCCTGAACATTGTTCAAAATGTTCAAAAATATTTTGAATTTTCTGCTCAATGTGTATAAAAATAAAGTTGCGTCCATTAATAAATATTTTTGTTCACAGGCATTGCTTTCATTAACTATGTGGCTTCATAAAAATCTCTAGCTGTACTCCATGCCTTTTTCTGGAACCTCTGCAATTGTTTCATCCATGATGAGTTATCAAAGAAATTCTGGGAATTATTCTGTGGATGTAGGCGACATCCTGAAGCAAAGAACCATTCTGTGAGATACAACCACAAAAGTGATACTAACTAAAAGTATTACTACAAAGGTATTCAGATATTTAAATAATACAAAATAATGATTGAAAACTGTTCTCACAGTCATATGAGCATGAGAGACACTTAAATCATAGTCTCATAAGTATTAAAATAATTAAATGGAAAATGTATTTGAAAAGAAAATTACTTACAATTTAGGTTATATAGATACAATTAAATTTCATCTTATATTGAGATCATCTATATCTCACTACACTAATAGATTTACTGGTAAGTGTTACAGATACTACATACTCTTGTATTTAATCCATTACTTGAAATTAAGGAACAGTAAATAATATATGTCAGTGTGTCTTAAAAGGATTTTAACTTCATCCATATGGTGAAATTCCACTGTATTACACTAACAACATGGAAATTTGTAGGAAATATGTCAACTTCATCACTGTCAGACATAAGAGAAAATTTAGTGGTTCTTTTCACAAGAAACAAACAACATGAAAGATGCTTTAAAATACTGTTTTGAAGCACTTTTAATATAGAATCTTTGCACTGAATTACAACCTTGACAACTCATGTAGATGTACTTTGTCAATGAAACCAGGAGTGTGATTCAACAGTAAGGGCCTGACTGCCAGGTGTGTTAAACATGAATGAAACCATGCACCTACCAAAGTGCCCAGAAATGTGCATTTATACCAGCCCACTTGATTCTGTGATTAACTTTTACCCAAACTACCATATGTTCATGAGTTATAAAACCACATGCAGGTAATTTTGTTGGGTCTGCACTGGTAAACATCATTACTGAAAATTATGCCCTGTTGACAAACAATTCTGGAAAATCAGGTTTCCACGATCTCTTAAGTAACCTCTACTAAGTGCTATTTTTTGATTGGAAATCACGTGACTTAAGATGTTATACAACCACTTCACATCAAACGATAAGCACAGTTGAAATCTCATCAGAATTACCTGTCTCGCCTTGCATTTAGAACTGAAGACTGTCCATTCACTATGGAATGATGAGTTATTGGTGGTGATGCTTTGGAAGTGGTGGAGGAGGTAGTAGAGGAGGAATTGTTAGTAGTGAGGTCTAGCCCTCCATGTTTAATGCCATTGTCTTCCATACTGTGAACTCCAGTCACTTCTTTCCATAACTGCTGAATCTCAGCAGGACTTAAGCCAGCTATAAAATGAAAGAGAGCCCCACTAATATAACAAAATAAAGATTTTCATATAATGAGCTCAGTGTTATTAATGGATGAATGCCAACAATAAAGCTGATGCTGTTTTACCAGCACAACCAACATGTAGTAAAACATAAATTCATAAATCCATAAATTCATAAACATAAAACAAAAGAAAGCTTAAAACTGCCCTCTACTCCACTTGCAGCCTGGAAACTTGTAGTTTCCAGGATTCATCCTTGGTCACAAAAAGCATGTTGAATGTATTCATACATGTGTGTTAGGGTTGTCTGGCTCAAGCTTGCATAATGTCATGGAAACCAACAGTACAATATGCTTCTGCCTGAAGTAAAGACTTCAAAACACAGTCAAAAGAAGGGTTGTGAGCATTCTCTTATCTTGCCACTGAAGATGCAGCTAAGATAGGAAACCAGATTCTGAAAGATGAAGAGCTCATCAGAAATATATACACATTCTGTCACTACCAGACCTTGTAAGTTTGACGAATCACTTTGGAAAAATACTCGATTAAATGCAGAAAAGAATATGAAGCCCAGAGATCTGATCTTGTGATTTCAAAGCCAGGTTCTTCAGAATGACATGGTTTGTTCCAGAGGTATCTCAAAATCTGTCTTCTCTATTTCATCTCAACAACCGAAATTAGGTAACACATGGTCATGGTACCTAGATCTGCTGGAATGAAAAACATTCAAAATGCTGATGCTGTTTGAATCAAATTATTGTGCTTTTTTTTTTTTTTTAATTTAATGAAAGAGCTCGCATTTCTGATCCTGAAAGGTACTAGAAAGTACTGTTCATTCAGGTTGATAAGATACAGTAGAAAAATGTAAAGACTGTTTTTTATTGTTTGGCAAATCTATTTATTAGATAATGTGTTATTTTGAGAACATATAAACTCAGACTACTGAACGAGATCCAACAAAAAATTATGAAGAAAGCACAGGAAGTTCTTTAATTCTTCTCAGTAGCTATCTCACCATGATGTACTTAAAGCTATTAAAATAGTTTAGTAGTTATTTACAGAAATATTAATTTCTGGAGGAAGTATGGAAACAAAGCTTTACAAATTAATTTAACAAATTAATTTTTTAATTATGAAACCATTTTTTAGACTACTGCTTTGAGTCTTCTTCTTTACCTTAGATACCAACACCCACTGGCAAATTCAGCTAAGGAAAAAGTGAAAAAGAGTTGATTGCAAGTCCTAAAACTGGACTTTATACCATATTTGTTTAGAAAAACCCTAGGTTTTAAGGAAGCAAGCAAAGAAGCCAGGCTATAATTTATTGCATTAGAGTGATGGGTAACAGGAGTGATCGTAATACTGGTTGTAATTGTTTAATGAAGGTAAGTAATTACTACTGAGTTCATGAGGAATGCTCCAGCAACACTGCAAAAAACCTACTTTAGTGTTGTAAATAACAGTTACCTGCAAATGTAATCACAAATCAAAATGAAATAATGTATTCATTTAGGTGGCATGATATACAAAGTACATTATTTACTTCAAAGTCTTCCTCCCACTGTTAAAAAAATAAACTAATTCTGTATTGAAAAAAAAGACCAAACCCAAGAATAAAACCATCTGTTTAGGTAATCAGATATCGCATCTTCTAGTGAGAGGAATTTAATTTGAGATCATCAGACTCTGGGTCCTGTGTGAGCTGAGTAAGAGCTTCCCCACAAGCTGAGTGAATGCAGGAAGGCTGGGAGCAGCTGCAGCAATGGTCTCTCCCATGGGCTGGGATGTCTGGTCGTGCCCTAGCTCACCTAGGGTTGTTTTTAAAGCAGAAAGAAATTTCTCTGTAGGCTCAGGCTGGAATTTTACCACTTCTTCAGAGGACTCTGAAAGGCTGCCTTTTGGGATAAAAAGGATTACGGGCAGGCACTTAAAAAGTATAAATTTAATAAATGGATTTTTAATTAATTGTAAATTATGGCAATTTTGTGGTTTCCGTGTCTAAAAAAATCCAACTCTTTTTTTACTAGAGGCTTATGAAATGGCTGACAGACATTTCAGTCTGGATGTAAAAGTAGGGTAAGTCTTAAAGTTTCATAGGCTGTGACAATCCTTAAAATGCCCTCCCCACAATATATTTAAGGGGAAATATGTTTAAGGGGAAAGGATCAAAAAGAGGACCAACAGTGGAATGAAAATTACGATCTATAATAAAAAGGTGAAATACTGACTTCCTATGAAATTTACAAACACTAAGAATTTGGGGATTTTAATATTACTTTTGTAACTCTTTTAACCTCTACCTACTCTAAGTTTCAATAAATGTTTAATAAAAC
>NC_089685.1:25190200-25195200 GCF_031753505.1 Anomalospiza imberbis
TTGCAATTAGCTGACAGATTTTGTGCTGAGGAAAGAGCAACCTGCCCATCCTTTTTAGCCTTGTCTGGGACAAATTTTTAGTATGTAAAAAAACAAAATAGAAAACCTTTTCCCTTGATAAAACAAGCTGTTAAGCTGAAATTTCATAACTGCGTACCATTTATGTTACTAAAGGAAGCACTACAGTGTTATGAATTTTAAAGCAACAATTATCTGCAACTCTATTTGCACTTCCTTTGGCAGGTCTACAATTAAAATGTGCCTAAGTGCTTGAAAATTTAAACATCAATTTGTTTGGTATTTGTAATGCATCTGCCACTGCTGCTGTTGCTGGTTTCAACATAATATTGACTGTTTCAAAGTGCGATTTCACACCTCTGTAATTAAAAAAAAAAAAAAAAAAATTTGGAGACTGAGAAGTTTCATGTTTATTTTCATTCTTTTGGTGTAATGACCAATGAAATATTACAAAGTAAGACCCATAAAATCTGGTTGACATTTGTGTGAATGCCCTGTGCTAACAGTCCAAAGCAGGTAACACACATTACCTGCTGCAACATAACTGCTTGCTGCTGCTGGAGAAGTGCTTGAAGCTGCTGTGGAGACAACACTTGCTGCTGGAGAATCTGCTGCATTTGCTGAGGGGTGATCACCTGGGGAGTCATCATGGCCACTGACACAGGCACCTGCACAGGGAAAGAAAGATATCATCGTCAAACACATTTTACTTTGCCTGCAACTACAACAATACATCTTTTTTATTTTGTACCAAAGATGGACCATAATTTTTTAGATAGTATTTATCACTGTAAAGTTCCAGTTCCAGTCAGAATCTGTTATTTTAAGGCCACAGTACTGTGGCACTCTATTTCCAGAGGCATCAGTTTTGATCAGACTCAAGCTTTATGTTTCGCATCTCTTATATATTCCTGCAAGAAATTTAAGCATTGGCTAGTACAAATGTGTATTTAAAAATAAATCATCACATGGCAGGGCTCTCAACACTTCATAATCAATCACCTTATCAAGTGTCATAATGTTACGAATAGCAAAATCTATTGAGACTGTTTTAAAGGATATAATTAAGGCAGACAGCAAAATAAGTATCTTTAAGCAGTAAGGTTTTCCACAATAAAGAAATTTAGCCTAATTTTTTTTTGCATAACATAACACTTTAGTAGAAGTAAAACTTTCTTGCTCAGCTACTCTTTTAAGACAGTCTGATTTATACAGGAATAAAAACGTCATGGACATATCAGAGTACACAGCAAGGACTGCTACCTCAGTCACCTGAGGTCTCTGCAAAGAGAATCCTGTTCTCAGCATTCCTAACTGAAAAATGAAAGCTGGGAAACCTTGGCATTAGATTATTAGTTCTTCTACTAAACTTTAAGAATGCATTTTTGTGTAGGTGCTGTTTTGGACGTGGCTTTATTTTCCACTTGTTATACAGTGAGATCAAGAGTCTGCAAATGCATAAACACCCACATATACACATGCCCTTAGGAATACACACGGGAATGGGAAAGACATAGCAAGTGTGTTTTATTGCGTATGTAGGAGAGAAAAGTCCTACAGAAGAGCCTGGGGTATTTGTTGAGTGCTGTGGCAGGCACACAATGTGAGACCATTGCTCCAGCTACCCAGGACACAGTCAAACAGCTGTCAGCAAGCCAGGCTTTCCACCCATGAAAAAGCAGCCACTCACTTGTCTAGCAAAATTCAAATGTTTTTTCTGTATATAATAGCAAGCTGACATATAAATTCTACTTTGTGAGATGTTGTGGGACATTCCAGTCTTCTGTACATAAGCAAAAATAACATTATTAATAAATTTAATCATGAGCCAATTTTAGGAGGAAAAACTCTTCTAATGTTTCTATTACTTGAATCTATCCCAAAAGGCTTTCTATAAATGAAACAGAGGAAAAAAGAAACACAAGTCCACTTAAATTTACTTTGAGAAGAAATTACCTCATATAATATTACACAGAATATCACTTTTCAAACAATTCATCACAGCATAAACTATGGTCTTAAAACACTGACTAATTAGGAGTCTGAAAGTAAACATACCAGCCCTTACTAAAAACTCTGATAATCTTTTGGCAAACATCAAATGAATTTTAAGAATAAAAATTCTGAAGGTTTTACTCTAAAATACAAATGGAAAAGACAAACCAGATTTCCACTCAGAAACTTGTGGGCAAGAATTTAGGCTCATCTATCCCTGTATTCCTTCCATTATGAATAGAATAAAGAAGTCCTGAGCAAAGTATATCTGATTTGATTTAAGGATTTATTGTAACATGGAAGTAAGCCCACACTGTAAATGTGCCTATCTCTCTCCGTGGAGTGCGGACTCACTTTGAATAGACACCTAAATGCCAGCTGATTAACTCTGGTTGTTACACTTTGTAACATCTAGTTTTGTAGCACTGCAAACACCACATACCTATACAATAATGTTTTATTTTAAGTTTAGCAAGTACTAAAGGCGAGACAAACAGGTTTTTAGAACTTTAGGATGCACCAGCAAAGAATAAAACTCAGTGACTAGAGTCACTATTCAATTCCCTTGGAAGTCACCAAGAATTTCCTCTGTGTACATGAGATCTGAATATGTCTTCTTGCAACAATTTTATCTCAGTGATGCTATTCAGCTACCACAGGTCACACAGATACGAGAAGGCAGAGAGGAAGATGGACACTTTCACAATTAAACTATTATCTTTAACCTTTAAACACTGGAAGAACTTTACTAACACTTACATGCTTACTATTATAATATGTACCAAAGTATGATTATTTTGATCTAAACTGAGTGAAAATCCACCTCACTCTGTAACTGGCACTGACTTGTTCATACTCTGTGCTAAAGACTCCAGCCTATAAGGTGTTAACAAGACTCATGGTACCACAAGTGTACTCTATTCCTCAGTCTGAAATACAGATTCCCCTCCACCAGGCATATTTTTGTTAGCTTTTGTCTGCTTTGAATTTCCCTGACTGTGTATATGCTCTCATACATGGAGACACAGCTGCTTTGCAATACATTCTAATGGCTTTTCTGACAAAATCTGTTTTTCCTGTAATTTTCAACAGTTCAACTGTATAAGCTAGAGAACTAATAGACCTGTTTTTCAGGATGATAGGCAGAAGCATGAAAAAAACTGGCAGTCAAGACCATTATTAAAATACAGGTTTATGTAGATAATATTGCCTTTATAAGAATTTTATGGAATGACACGTGTGTGTATCATACCTGATACATATATTCTTTCCAATGGATAAAGCACAAGGCATTTTGAAAACTGCTTGAAATTTACATGAGCAGAACACATTAAGAAAAGAGGTTTCCCTAATTGTCATTTGGTAATATAAATTGGTACGTTTCACAGCCTTCAGTGATACACCATATTGTACTTTATTTCTTACTGGCATAGTGCTACGGTGCTATCTGGGTTGGAAGACTATCTGAAACCTGCTGTTTTATGGCCAATTATATTCATTCAGTATAATTCTTTGATTTAATATCTGTGTTTTCCAAGATTTCTGATATAATTTTAAAAAGTGTAGCAGAGAGGCCATCTCTGACTCGTTTTCATAGAAATCTCTCAATGTATCTAGAATCAGTTCAGGTAGAATGACCCAGTGAAGAGGTAAGATTGTTCATTTGAGCAGGCCACAAACTCCCCAGAATTCTTGGTTAAACCTCTTATGAAAAACTAAAGTGACAAAGCGAAACATGATTTATAACAGCAACCTATTTGTTGCTTGGCATCCTTAAAGACACTGAACTCCTAATTGCCATGATGACTGGGTATGCAATCCTACAAAACACAATGAACAGGACAGCCTCTGAAGAACACATAAATCTGTTGGCCCCATGATGGATCCAGGTGGAGGATCCATCATATTTTTAATTTTCTCATGTTTTTGTTGTAGGCTAACGTCCAATTTTTGGATTATCTTGTAAATCTTGCTAAAAAAAATCCAGATATCTAAAAAAACAATTTTTAGCACATCTAAATGGCACTTCAGGCAAGAACATCTGTAAATTACTTTATTACTGCATGTGAATATATAAATTAAAGAAAAGCTATGGCTCAAAATGTAAACCAAGATATTGGAAATTAGATAGATGCACATGGATGAAAAAATGAAAACAGAACTTCTTTGAAGAATAAAAAATCTGGGTTTATCCCAGATCAATTTAATAGAGAAATAGTGGAGATTAATGCTGTACATTTAACACCACTCTTTCGTTGTACATTAAAAATTCAGCTTTAGCTGTAGAGAAGCTTGCCACGTAAACACTCACCTATTGTTCCTATGAACTAATCAATAATAGGAATCAGACAAATTTATATTTTTACGTGTTACCTACAAAATCATATTCTTAATGGCCAAACAGATAGGTAGCCTGCACCTGCAATAAGCTTTTGCATTTTTCAGAAGCCTTAAATACTGCACACATATTTTCAAGAAGTGTTGACCAATCTCACCAAGTACAACCAGCAAAGACACACTATTTTTATTCCAAGTTCATTTTATTTTGAAAATCAGGTACTGAGAATGAAAACTGCAATAAATCCTTCCCTTAGTTTTCAGTGATTTTTGAGGAGAATCACAAAATCACATATATTAGTCATATTCAGAGCCAGTTTAAGGTAGGTAGGAATTATTTCTTTGTTACAGACAGAGGAAACAAGCCACCACCTTTAAGTAATTAATCCAAAATCACATCATATTTTAAGTGACAGATCTGAGAATGGAACTGTTCCATAAGACAAGTCTCTCTGGCTTATTGAAAGATGTGTAATTAAACGTTTAATGGAGAATCTTTCTGTAGGATCCTCCTTTCAAAAATAAATGTAGGTGTGAAACTACACACAGTACAGGATCTGGCTTTTCAGCAGGAAAGACTAATTTTAAAAGATGAAACTACTGCACTCCTTCTCCTTCTCCTTTGGTATATGTGTAGAGTGTCTACCATA
>NC_089685.1:25200200-25272700 GCF_031753505.1 Anomalospiza imberbis
GGGAAGCAGTAATGAACAGACACACTAATGCTGAAAGTTTGAAACACAGAAACCTACAAACAGGATAAGCAAAAAGATCAAAGGCTACTGACACCTCTGTATATTGTTGCTGAAGATGGTCTGCCTTTTTCCCTCTGACAACTCTGCCATACGAATGTGTATGAAAGGTAAGACCTTTTTCATCTATACAGCAATGTATAATTCAGCTCTTCATTGACACATGCATTTCAAATACTACAGGAAAAAGAATTAAAACAGAAACTTACATTTCTTTTTTAAAAGTGTTTCAAGAACAAACATTATGTAATGCTTTATGGACTAGAAATGTGAGTAATGGGGTATGAAGTTCTAGGGCAACCATACCTATTTGCCTCAGATCAATGACACCCATGAATTACTGATGTCTGAAACTATTTGATGGCCAATAATACTTCATGTTTCAGTTCAGTTTCTAATGAGCTATATTACATGTAAAAAAATATCATCACAACAGCTACAGAAAGCCCAAGGACTATATGGCTCACCAACCAAATTAGTTTTCCAGAACTACTGCACTATTTGGATATCAGAAACCCCCAATCCATTTGCACTGTTTCCTCTCTCACAAGACAATGTTAGCAAGTATGCAGCCAGTAGCCAGGCAAACCATAGCTTGTAACTTTCACAGTATAAATTAGGAGGTGTCTATATACTATTTATACAGTTAAGAAAGAAAGAGAGAAGCTCTTTTAGATGGCAATTCAGACTGAATAAATTGAGCTCTGTTCTGAATTTTGAATTGTTCTGTGTGAGAGCTTTCTTTCCATGAATCACAAGGAACCTCCCCCTGTAGGCATGTTACATTTGGTGATGAGAAGACTTCCTTTCCTTTAGACAACAGAGAAAACCAGCAGTGCATGAGCAAACCCCACACAAGTGAAGAAGAAAAGAACTACCCAGGTGTAGACACTTGGAGCCACTAAAATTATTCCTGAAGTGGAATATCTTGTATGCTTTCAAACCAGGACTATGTGACCTACAGATCGTCCTCCATATATACATCATATAGTATAAATTAAAATGTATTGTTAATCTTACAGTTTGAAAAAAATCAATATACTGTCTTAATGATGGAATTATTTCACTGTTGTTGTGTTTCAATTCTCAGTGGACACAAGACAACTTTAGAAAATTTCAGCTAACTACTGACCATGGTGACTTAGGTTTCTACTAGTTTAAAGGAACTCCAACAGCACATTGTATTTTAAAGCAATTTAATTTGATACTCATATTTTCCAACAAAATGCATCCAAATAAATTGAAATACTCCTTCTCCACATGACGAAATCAAACTCCATCCCAGGAAACTCAATTACCACCTCCTTCAAATTTTCTGCATTTGCATTTTGTTTGTGCTGTAAAATGTGCACAGGCTGAAGGTTCTCATCTGTATTTCCAGATCCACTAAGTGCATAATTGTTCTGATCCCCTCTAAGAGTTTCTGCTTTAAGAGGAAGTAGAGACTAGCCAAGAGAAACATCTCTCCCAACTCACCAGAACAACACTTGTGCCATTTTCCAGCTTAAAGATCAAGAATGTGAAACCTGTACATACAAAATGGTGGCAACTCCACCTTCCCAAAAAAACCCCAATCTTCAAATAGTAAACACAAACCCAGATACAATCAGAAAATAATTCAGCTCAACTACATCTTGAATACTTGAAATACTGAATTGAAATGTGTTCCTCTCTTTTCCCCAACTAGACAGGGAACTAAAATGAAGCATTACACCCAGTGCAAAAACAGGAGAATGAATCAGGGTCTATTTTGGAATTATGGAGATTGCTATTATTAGAACATGCACAACCAGCATCTGTGCAGTATGATTTTCAAAGTTACAGAATCCCCAAGCCACAGTCTCACTAAAGGACATATGTATAATTGCCAGACCTTCACATCTATCTACCTTGATGCTTTTCTGTGCACTGAAGCACTCTTATGCCTCAGTCTTCTGCATCGTTTCCCTAAGCTTAAAGTTTTGGAAAATACCTTGCAATTTTCCCTTGCACAGTGCTTAGAAAACCTGGCTCCCCATCAACTGGAGGAGCCAGGGCTTTTCCAGCTGCTTCTGTATGCCCATGTAAAATCTATGCTGCTGTATATTTAAATGTGCACATAAGCATGTTCTGTGCCTAACCTTGGTATCACTTAGATATTAAGAAAATATTTCTTTGAAATGAATATTTCAAAACATATTTTTCCTAGTCTAAAGATTTACTCCTTTCCCTCCCCATTCCCCTCCCTCCCCCACCCCCCCATTTCTTAAACAACAACATGTAGCTATTACCACCAGCAAAATAAAGATAACTTTATATGGGTGCAAATGACAGAAAAAAAATTCTGTCTCCAGCTGACATAAAATAGTCTAGGCATAAACTGTGGCCAGCATGTGGATTACAGAGCTACTCTCACCTGTAACCCTTGCACATAAGATGTAAAAAAATGCCAGTTTAGGACTGTTTCAGATAGAAAGGTAAGACTACCCGGGTCACAATGATTTGAGTATCACTGCCACCTTGCCCAGGACACACACAACATACCCAAGATTTCCATTCCAAATCCTCTCCCCTCTCCTTTGAGTCATGGCAGCCATAGCAAAGGCACATGCTGCAGGTGCAGAAGACTGAAAACAGAATATCCAAGCATATCAGTAGCATATCTTATGTATATTATTTAGATAGAGATAAAAGAAACATTTTTTGATCTCAGGCAAAGTAGCCTTTAATAGGACAGTTCTCCATTTACCCTGTCAAGGCTGACAAGTACTCTGTAGCTTTATGTACATTTATCAGGAGTGCATGGGGATTAACTGGTGTTAGTTGCTTCTACCTCTGGGTAAAATGGATGGATCTCACTCAAATGTAAGCAATAAAAACTATCATTTGGCCCAAAGAGCAGCTGATGTGGACAATTCTCAGGCTTTCAAGAAGTGTTGAGATTAAGCCAATGCACCTATTTCCCTGTCTGGTGGTTGAATAAAATCGCTTATCTGTCCACTTTAGGCCCTTTTGACCAGTTTGTGATAAAAGGGGGCCATACCAGCAATCATGAAATGCAGGTCTGAAGCCCATCTATCTGCTTCTTGGAGCAGCTGAAGCAAGCTGCATTCAAGCTCTTCACTACAAAAAAATTAATTTTGTGTACAGTAAGACAAAGAACGGGTAAAGCTGGCTGTAAAGAGAATAAGGAGATGATGCAGTCACCAATTCATTTCTAACCATTACCATTAGTGCTGCCCACAGAACAGCCACATATTAAAACAGCACAAGAAAACAAAAACAGTGACCAACACTGTCAAGAGATGCCAGAACTAGGGCAAGAAATCACTCATCAGGCCAGGGAACTGCTATGTAGTTTTTCACATTTACGTGAACCTTTCTATATGTGACCTTTCTATAGCAATTTGACAAGAGATTGTCATTAATTAAAACTTTTAAAACAGTCCAGTGCAATTTAGAATAATTTGCCAATACTTATTGTTTATGTGTCTTTAGGGTGTGTAATGCAAATTTGTGTTTTAACGTTCTAGACAAATAGAAACCACTGCAGCATTTCATGGTCTTGTGATGTGTTATATGAATAAGAGGGTTCCAATTTTTTCTATTCTGTAGAAAGTGCAGGCATATTTCTACATGAGTAGAAATTTCCGATAATGTTTTGCTATCTTTCTTGCTGTTTGGTCATACAAACACACCTATTTGTATATCAAATGCAGTGTTTCAGAACTGTGGTCAAATCTGCCCTGGTGTGCAACAACATGTTTATTAGCATTAATACTTTTTCAGTATTAGCATGAATACTTTCAGCCAAATAGACAAATTTATCATGGCAAAAGCTCTCTCTCTTTGTCTCTTATTAGATACCCGAGCCTGACAGGGAACTGATTAGAATATTAACATTAATAATTTCATATTATCCTATGTACTATGACTTGGGCCAGGTTTGTACAATAACATATTAACCATCTTACTGATATGTCTGCTTTCCCTGAGCACTTTCTAGAGGCAGCAAAAGACAATGTGCAAATCCATTGACTAGTCCGATACGTGTAAAACCGTCATTGTCCTCATCTGTCTCTGTTTTCTACTGCAGACACAGGTTAGACTGACTTTGCTTCTAACAAGACTACCTAAAATTAAATGCCCTAGGTTAGGCAAGATGAATTTGGACTTTTTTACAGTTCATTTGAAAAGCCACAGGGCTCTAGGGTGATAGTGGCAGAAAAACTGTCTCATGTGTCATGTGTTGCTCTCAAGCAACCAAAGATTTACAGCACTAATTCAAATAACACAGGGCTATCCAGAACAGAATACAGAAAAAACTGCACATAAACTGGGGTAAATATAGTTTAGCAATATCTGTCAAGGAGAGACCTGAAAGCTGTCCATGGTTTCAACAGCTGGTATTGTTTGAATGTTTGTGCTATCCAGGTGCCTCCCACCAGGCATTACACCAGTCCCCAGTCCCACTCCTACAACACAGCCCAAAGCAGCAGTTTCCTCAATACACTGCTCCTTTCCCCAGAAACACTTCCATCAGCAATCTTGGGAGACTGCCAACACGCAGCATATCTTTAAGTACATTCCATTTACTGAAATGTCACCTCCTTCATTAGACACAGGTGAGTGTCTCTGTCCTTTCACTGACTTTCTATGCCACCTGCCAATGTTCTGGGATATTTTTTCAAGATTACGGAAATACTTTTTTTGGTTTTTTCAATTTGTTTGTAGTCTACAGGTTTAGTACCAAAATATGAAGTGCTACCTAGGGGTGAAGCAAATTTAAAGATTGCTTCAGGAATTACATTGTTCTCTTCCTTCAGTGATAAGACACCTTTAAACTGAGAGATAGGAGTTTTTGATATAGGAAGAAACTCTTAAATGTGAGGTGGTGACAGGTTGTCCAGAGAGGCTGTGCATGCCCCAGCCTTGGAAGTGTTAAAGGCAAGATTGAAAGGGACTTTGAGCTACTTGGTCTAGTGCAAGGTGTGCCTGCCCATGGCAGGGGATTGGAACCAGACGATCTTTAAGGTCCCTTCAAACTCAAACCATTCTATGCTTTGCCACTGCTTAGGCGTGCACTGCAATGGACAATACAGCTGAAATCCTGCAAACTTGTTACCTCGAGAGTGCATCACCCACGAAAAGGCAACACGTTTTCCGAAGTACAAATATTACTGCTAATAAACCAGTGTTTGTTTGCTTTTATAATTACAGGTAAACAGTCTGTCTCTAAGGGGAGCCACATCAAGAACTGGTAAAGCACGTGATATTCGTAAGTTAACTTAATGAAATACACAGCTGGTTATAGTCACTTACAATGAAATGACTGAATGAGCAATAAGGATGGATCTTCAGTGATACAACTGTTTAGAAACAAGTTCCAAGAACAGATTTTTGTTTGCATAAAAAATGGAACTAGAAAGACACAATTTCTGTAAAAGGCTCACTAAAATAGAACTAGGAAATATATATATATATTTAAAAAAGTTCAGAACGTCTAATGCAAAAAATCATTAGAAATACTTTCTTTTATCACTTTAATAACAATGTCTGATTTGTCAAAATAAATAACAGTAAAAACTCTATAAATATATGTTATGGGATTATTCCAATAGCATGAAAAACTCTAGTGACAAAATGACACAGAATATAGAACTGTCATCATGCATTTACATATAAAAGGCTGTTTAAAACTGACAGCCACATAAACAGAAAATACATGTTATAAAATTAGTCATTTTAAGTATAGATCTTTAAAAAAACTGGCAGAGCACCTTCATTTGAGTTAATTCATTCTCAAGAGGAATCATAAAAATGGTATAACATATTTTCAACGTGTTTTCTTCAGTCTTGTATACTGATAATAGTCTGATTATTTCACTGTTTGAACATATCTTCATCAACCTACCTCAAAATATTTTGATATTTCTTAAATAATGCATTTTTTGTTAAGGATGCCATTATATGTTTACAGAAGTATTATTTATGTTTTCAAAAGATGACCAAAATTGTGATTTATTAGATACTGGATGCAGCTTGTCAGAAAAAAAAAAAAAAAACAAAACATATATAGCGCATCCAGGACTACTAAACAAAATGCATATTTTTAAAGTTCTTATGATGCAACATTTATATGGAACTGAAGATCTTTAATAGGCCTGTAAGGGACAATGTTTTGAATGCTCGACTCCATTCAAAAATAGCAGCAGCACATTTCAAACCAAGCACTGTATGAAACAACACTCTAAGTTTGAATTAATATAAACCACGTTAAATGACTATTGCTAGAAAAAAAAGGACTACTGACAAGCAAATAAGAAAAAGGAAAATATTTTGACACTTCTTACACTGAAAATGCTGACTTCTTTGAAAATACATAGAAGCAGGGTTTATTGCATTTCATTAAAAGGCTGTAAGGGCCAGGGCCACGTCCCACCTCCCCTTTTACCAGCCAATGCAGAGAACCTGGGCAGGGCCTGAAACCACAGCTGGGAGCTGCACTGAAGGGTCTCACTGATCAGGACTGATGGCTGACCAGCAGGCTCCAGAAACGCAGGCTTTCCTCTCAGCCATTCTGCCCTGGATCAACACCAGCACCCCATGCCCCGGGCTGGTGAGTGCCAGCGGCTGCCCCAGCTGCAGCAGCAGCCTGACAGCTGGTTCTTCTCCCTGCTTTCAGGCTGGCAGGGCAGGAATTCAACTCCTCTACTCCCTGTAACTCAGAGCCCCAAAATGGAGAAGTGGGTGGAAACACCTCTTCCTTCGTTTTGAAGTCAATAAGTTCTTAAGACTTTATTTCTTTTAAATCTTTCCAAAACTTTTTTCATGAAAGTGCCTAGGATTTAATAAAGCAGTACTTTCCAAAGCTCTCTGAACACAGTTTCCCTGAAAATTATACATTTAGAAGAATTTGTTTTTATTTGTCTCTCTAGACACAAAATCAATTAATCACAAAGCTTTGAGCCTAAGAAAATTCAGTATTATTTACATCGTTGTGTAAATTTGAAATTTTGCAACATTTGAGACAGAATCCTATGTCAAATATTCAAAAATATTTTCTGTATAAAATTCTATTTACCTCTCACTTTTGTTTAGTTTTAGAAACAACTCAGAGACTATCTTAATGACATTCAGATATTTATTCTAAGAAAAGTAGATGTAACTTCTTACAGTTTTTGTATTACTCATAAAAAAATTCACAAACCTATGTTCATTAAATATATATGCAGGAATAACTGTTGTAAGTACTGAATAGCAATCTAATTTGAATTTTAATTAAAAGAAATAAACTGAAATGAAAGTATTTCTTGATAAAAAATTGTTATGCAAATTGCAGAACAAAAAGACACCATGGCAAGTGAGCTATCACATCCTCTTCTTCAAAAGTAGAATAAATGGGTTTGTTTCTGACAGACATTTGTCGAAAATATTTAAACAAAATTTAAACAAGAGGAATTCCACAACACCTCCTATTCCAGCACTTTCTTACTTTGCTTAATTCCCAAAATTATTGCACATTTAACACAAACCTCCTCTGCATGAAGTAAAGCCAATTATTATCTGTAGACATGTACATACAAGTATAAACTGATGCAAATTTTTTGCAAAGATATAATTAATGATGAAAAAATAATGCCATTTACCAACAAAATATGTATTTTGGAATGAAATAGCTAAAACATGCTTTCCACTACTATTCTCTTACAGAATTCTTGCCATATCAATTAAAACTTTATCAGTATTTTTTTTAATACTGGACTGTATCTTACAAACATAAGAAAATGTACATTTGTACCCAAACACCTGACCCAAGTCTGAAATCATCAGTGAACTAAACTCAGCTACAGCTTTGCCCCCAGGTTTGACAGTAACAACAGCTGCCCCTAGAACTGACCTCAGGATTGAGGGTTGTTTCAAGAGCTGGGCTTACCAAAACCCAGACATATTCATTTAAATACTGCATGACCCTGAATATTTTTCTTTTGACAAAAGACATTATTACAGTTCACATATATACACTGTTTACAGCACTCCTAGTGAAAAGATCATGTCTCACCTTCTGCATAATACCAGAGCTTCCACAGCTCTTCAAGTCTGTAAGAACTCAGACTTGCCTTTAAAGTGATAACTGAAAAACACTTTCCATCCAGAAATTCTAGGAGGTTCAAAGACAGTGTTTCATAAAACAAGACTAAAATATAACTAAGGTTTGCAGGTCCTATAGCAAAGTTTTGCTCACGCCCAAATAGGCAGAAAAACAATCCAGTTCTGCACTATAAAACATGAGCATTAGGCAATTGCATGAAAAGCAACTTAAGTGATTCACAAACAATTAAAAATATATTTTATGAACAATTCAGCTTTTTTTTTCACTTAAAATAAAATTTTTCCAATATGTTCTCATAAGAATATTAGTGAAGGAAATTCCAAAGCAAAAGTTTTGCTTTGAGATGAACCTGACTTTGACATGATGCAACCTTGAAAAACTAGTTTTAACAATGTTGTTTTGAAAATGTAGGAATGATTCAACTTCTTCAAACTCATATTTTTTGAGCCAAGATTTCAGAGCATTTTAGTACTGAAAAATCTCAATAAAAATGTTATAAATGGAATACTTAAGGAATCTCTAATGAAATGCTCAATGCTGAATCAGTTTTATTACTACCGATACTGATACACTAAAATTGTGAAAGATTCCACAATTTTCACTACACTTTTGCTTCTTTCAGTGGCATAGTTACTATTCCCAACCATGGCAAACCCAACTGAGGACAAAAGAATATAATTTTATCAATCTGGTAAAAAACCTCAAGATTATGTTCTCTGAAGAGTTTTCTAAATTATGGGCATTCAGACTCTGATACAAGTCATAACAATGGCTAGAAAAAGTATTTAAAGAGAGGAAAAGTAGAAATATGAATGGTTGAATCAATTAAAAGACCAGTTAAGCATTATTAAGTTGGAATTTTTTTTCTCTATAAACTTTGTGAGCCCTACATAAATATATACACCAAATGCTAAACATGCTATGTATTGTAGTTAAAAAGTTATATATATTTGAAATATATATACATTCTTTTAACTTTCATTTGTCTCCCCTGTTCACAGACAACTGGAAGAGCTACATAAATAATAAAAATAGGAAATAAACCACACTCTACCGATCTATTATGAAGGGAATACTGTTTTAACAAGATCTATGGAATCACATTATCATTCTATTAATTCAATAATCTTGATGTTGTTACAAGATGGAGACAGTTATCAAAGCAGGGGATCATTCTTGTACGTAAGGATCGCATCACTTAATGGGACAGAGGTGTCACATAAACCACAGTGTCAAAAAGATAACAAGTACAGGGCTGAGCCTGGAGTGGCAATGAATTTACATTGGCATACATGGCTCCAACAAAATAACTGTTGTTTGATAAGCATGTAGATAAGGCTGAATTTTAAACTGCTGTCATTAGAGTGCTGATTTTGTGAAATTCCTCAGAAATTGAGTTTTTATTTTATGTGCAAGCACATTCAAAATCTATAGATACTTCCCATTGACAGTGGTTGCACAGCTCTTTCATTAACTCAGCTTTGCAATGACAAATGTAAGAACACCTTCTCTTCTTTTGAAATTAAATTAATATTTATGGTAATTATTATAAAACGACTTTAACTTTGAGGACATTTGTCCTTAGGGTTTGCACAGATTTCTACTAAACTGTTTCCTAGGAGAAACTTCAGGAATTATTCTTCATTATTGGGTACATTCCTTCTTAGAACTGGTAGCCAAGTCAACATTTTTTACACCTTTTTTCATTCATATAGTTTTAGTCAAAAATAATAGATTCTAGGCATGATATTTCTTTCACTACTTCATTTCTGTGTGCAGATGATGGCAGTGCCCACTCCCACTTACATGGCACACTAAAGTTTGAGTCAATTCAAGAATTCAAGAAAATAAACTGGTTTCAGTACAAGTACTTCTACTCTTACAGCTGCCAGGCTCTGCTATATATATGTTTTGGTCTCACAATTATTAAAGAGGTATTACCATAACCACATATTTGCTAGAAGATCGTAATTCTAATGACTTTTTAAGCTGACTGCAGGTTTGCAGGTAAAATACCAAGACAGCCCAGTATCCATCTCTGAATGTCATGTTTGTAAGATGGATGGATGGAGGCAGTTCCACTTCTGCTGGCTTTAGCCTGAACTGCTCCTTAGCTGTGGCCCTTCATTTCATACACTTTGTGAACAGAGACATCCTATAAAATCACATGAAGAGAACAGGCTGCATTTGAACAATCATGTGCTCAACTAGCATAGCTAGGTCAATAAGAAGGTACTACTGTAGCTAAAGAGCTACAATGCAACTAATTACATGTAAATAAAACCTTGGAATTTTAGGTATGATGTTACATATATGTAACAAGTAGAAAATTAATAGAAATGAATTAGGTATATGAACAAACAGAAAATGGAGGGGTGGCACAGTGGTTTAACAGACCAAGGATGCTACTTCATTCAGAAATGGTGAATTTAGGCAAAGGCCAACTCAGGACTAAATACCAAAGAATATCTAAGTCCAGCTATCTTTTTTAAGTTCCTACCAAATGCCAGCTTCTTCAGGCTATCAGCATACAGGGTAGGACTTTCTGAATGAATAACTCTATTTCTATTTTCTTCTGTTTGTCTCCCCATTACAACAGCATGATGACTATTGAAATAAAAAATGACTGCTGTATGTTGTATTCTTCAGAAACCAATAGTAAGACGATGCCCTTAATTCCTTAATTTATATTTCTGGAAGTTGTTACAGAGGCAGTATGTATAATGTGTAGCCTGTTCCAGCTCCAGCTCCAGATTTATGCAATAGTTAGTGAATACAGAGCTCAGTTTGGAAATGGATTAGCACAATCTGACGCGAAGCAGAACTGAAATGATAAAGCTGATTGAAGAAGGCAAACCTTACTTAAAAGAATATTCTCTGAATTCTCCTAGATTTCATCCTTAGTATTAACTAAAACAAGATTACATGGCCAAAATCTTTTTGTACCGGTTCATTTTTTGCAGATTAATCCTGGCTGATAATGAAAACTACCATCAAGCTAGCTGCAGGTAAAATAAAGTTTGCATGGCCATCATACTGGCATTTCAAAAGCACAGGATAAGTCTCATACTGTGACATTTAAAAGGCAAGAAATCCCACTTAGATTCTTTACTTGTACTTTGTGTCAATCATGCTACTTGGCACAGAGCAGAAGTGTTGTCAGGAATACTGTCTACATCCTGAGTGAAAAACAAAACTCCAAAAGTGCATGTGAGGGAGAGAAACTATAGAAATGAGGAAAAAATTCACTTACATTTATCCAAGATGGCTGTCGCTATTACTGTTGAAACTCTGCTATGGGCTGAGGTCACAAGACCCTGTAAGCTAAAATAGAGAAGCTTCAGCTGAGGGTAACTGAAGCTGCAGCACATTAAAATACATTTTAAGGTTATTGGTAATGACTGGAGTTTTAATTTCTTGATCTGTTTTTCCCAAGGCACAAAAAGTGTCTTCTACTTTTTTTTAATCATTTTTCAAGCCTAGAGGGAAGAGATTTTCAGTATCATCCTCTACCTCAGTGTAAGTCTGTATGTATGTTATATACCATACATGATAAGAAAAGTATGATGGTTTCATTGCTGTGAGTTTGGAGTTGCCACATTATTCACAAATGGAGAAACCACACATTATTTATGCAGATTCTCCCAAACAAAATTAGAATGGAATCTTTATACAAAAACACGTCACTATGTATATAGGAAATGTGAATTATATATAAAAAAGCTAGCTTTAAAATCTTCTAAAAGGTATTACAATGCACCACTGAGCTTTTTTTCCTTCTATAAAGGTAATTTTTTAATGATGTACCTTTGAAGAAGTCTGCTAAATTTTCTATCTTAGAAATACCAAAATAACTTTAAAATATTTTTGTATGCATATGAATACCGTAGTCTAAAAATCTACTGCATCTTAACTTGACAGGACTTAAATCATGTCTGTGATCTATTAGGCAGCTAGAACCTACTCTTAATCCATGATATAAAAAACCATACTGTTGGCTTCAGTAAGGGACAAGACACTGAATTTGTGACTAATTTTTGATCAGACATTCTCTCTTCTGGCCCACAAATCACAATACATTTGGAAAACTGATATGCAAAATTTAAAATAAAAATAAAAGAAAGAACAACATTACTGTTAGTGTTAACAGCAGAAATTTATAATAACTGAAGGAAAGAGACTAGTAAAGTTCAGTTGAGAAGGGTGCATGATTAACAACCCTGAATTTTATTATCTGTACTAAGACTGCACATGATAGCTGACTATGTAAATATACACTTGTGGATGTTCACATATAAAAAGACGTGCAATGTGAAAAAAATAAATTTCTGGAGTGTGCCTCATAGACTTTTCTATAACTGAAATCAACAAAAGGAATTCTAAGAACACAAGGAATGTAATGAATCTGAACTACAGAAATCTTGAAACAGTCAAGTAATAACAAAAGCACATCTATTGTATATATTTAATTTATGTAAAAGAATGACCAGTTGCCAAGAAATACAGCAAAGTGTGGAATCTCTGTGCTTTCTGAGCAAACTTATAGGAAAGAAATTCCCATCACAAAATACAGATGTTTACTGCATTTCTTGTGCAACTATAATGTGATTTATAACAGATGAGATTGTATAACAGATGAGAATTAAGGAACTACCAAGATACTACAATATTTTAATGTATTCAAAGAAACAGTGTACACAGTTGAAGCCAGGAAATTCACTAAAACAACTGAACATTAGAAACTTTGCTAAAAAATTCACTCTAGAAGTCACCATCCTCCTAATAAACAAAGCAGTTAAACTCGTAATCTCAAAGATAAGCAAAGAATACAACATGATTCTAAGAGAAACAACCCTCAGGAAAAAATGGGCAAAATTTTCCAACAAAACAACTGCTGCACTTTATTTTTTGTAATAGAAAAGGCCAGCAAATTTTGTTTGAATCCCCCCCAAAGAGTGGGAGAAATGATGGCTAAGGCATTTGGGATAGAACACTAAATACTCTGTCTTTATCAAGGCCATTTCACTACTTAGATGACTAGTCTGACATTTCATGTAGCTTGATGCTATGGGATAGAAGCCACATCACCTGAACACAATATCTCAGCTAAAAGCTAGTTGTTTGCTTTCAACTAATGATAAACACTAGGGGAAAAAAATAATAAAAAAAAAAGCAAACAGAAACAGAATTAATAATTCTCTATAATTCTCTCCCTGAGCAGGGAGACTGCCATAACAGAATTTAGACAATCCTGAGTATGTTTGACCATGTAGAATGTTGTCTAAAATGCCCAGTTTGAATAGGTAAAACTCAATTGACAATAAGTCCAGCTCATTTCATAGGCAGTAATTTTTTTAGAAGAAATGAAAGGGAAAAAAAAAAAAGAGAGAAGTGGTAATGGGGGATATCGCTCTACCAAATGCAAAAAGTCTGCACTACAATCTAAATCTGAAATAGTCATCTGAAGTAATCAAAGGAGAAAAATAGGTATTTCTGTGGCACAATTCATAAAATCCTAATTAGATGTCTAAATCAGATTGCATAATTTGTCTCTTAAAGCTGTGTTGACTATGTGTTGACAACAATGTGTTGACTAAAAGTGCCCTGACTATGAATGGTGACAAAAAGGCCCTTGAGCCTGGACTATTAAGGTGAAAGGCAGAGACAAGGTGTAACCTTCTATTGTCTGGTGCAATAAAGCCCTCTTCCAAGAGACCAATTATCTAACATTGACTACACCTTAGTATGCACCTGAAGTAGTCATTTGTATTTATGTTAAATAGATGTAAAACCAGACTACTCTGTATTGACTTCACACATTCAGACAACATCACAGAGATGCAATGCTCTAAAACTATTTCCAGGCAAACCGCAAAAGTAAAACTGCCAGACACTTCAGTTTTATTTCAGCTATGGGAGGATAACTAATGAAGAACACTGCTGAAATCTTAAATCATTTTGTTCTACCACCAGATGTACGGACATTCCTATAATACCCTATAGCCTATGTAAACAAACCCATCAACCAAGCAACCCTCAAATTCCCTTTTTTCACTTCAGTTTTGAAGAAAAAAAATCTCTGGTGAAATAAAACTATTGAAAATATTACAATCTACACATGTGTGCACACAGAGAGAAATCAGCCAAAGAATCTTAAGTATGAACATTCATATTAAAAAAATCTATTGAAAAAATCAGCATGATGTTTCAGGAAGCCAGAAAGCAGGTTGACTGTGATGACAGTAGCTATTTAAGCATAAGTATGGTTTGAATGAAGTTCCATGAATTAAAAAAGTATGTAAAATCAAATATAGGTGAAATTTAAAATAGTCAGTAGTAAAAACATGTTTTCATTGTGAAATAGCTTATTATAAAATTTCCCAATATTATGTACTCTTCAGCTTTACGGAGCTCATTAGATGAGATGTGACAGTAACCTAGGCCTCTTTAGAGATACATATGACAAACTTATGCAGCCAGCAAAAGAACAATCATGATTTTGATAATCAATTTCATAACTGAATTGAATTTCCAGAAATTATTTGAATGAAAATTAGCTCCCAGCTAGATGGGGGTTGGTACATTTGGTTTAAATTAATCAGGTGGATAAAAATAAAATAACTGAAAAAAACCCATATTATTTTGTAAATATTTACAGATTAATTCAAATTTATCAACTAGGAAAATTAATCAGAAAGCAGATTGACAGCACCTCACACAACTCAGTGATCACCATAAATCCAGACAATGTATCAGATTTCATCAGAATAGAGGTCATGTTTTAAATGAAGGTAGAATTTGTAATGCATTATTCATCCATCTGAAAATATTACAAGGTGGGATACCTTTTTTATAGTTTATTACCATAGCATATTACAAAATGCATTTGTAAAATAAATGTTTAACTGATGAGTCTATGACAAGTCGTTAGAAAGCATATTATAAGATGCAAATATTGTTAAAATACGTGTGCATGTTTAATGCATGAGTTACAGTCATCAGGCATGGTAAAAATTGTCATAAAATTTAACAAATGATAGTAAGATATTTATAAATGGCACCTAAACATAAAGTGTGCACAGAGAAGTAAATGGTGCAAAAATTAATTCTTGAATGAAGGCTCTTTTTTTCTCTTCTCTTTTTACTCATAACAAATCAAGTTAGGTGATTTTTTTTATTTGGATACTATTAAGCAATGTCTGAAATAAATTCTTCTTGCTAACTTTCCAAGGCAGACAGAACTTCTGCCTTCGGAAGATTTGCAGGATAAAATTATGAACAGATCTCCATCAGCTCAGCAGCACTGATTAACCTTAACATCTTTAATTTTTTCCTATGGAGAATTAAAATTCACTGGATAAATCAGAATTATTACTTTTACAGACAAAATTTTGGAGGAGGCAAACAGTTGTAACTCTATATTATAATTCTTTGTCTACTCATCAGAATAAAACTTCAACAGAGCAGGGAAGAAAACCTTGCCTTTCAAATTTTGAGCATTTCATTAGTGATACTTAGTGATACTGATTTATATAAGCCTTCTATATGTTTTTCTAGTTTTTGTAATTCAATACTGTACAGCAAAACATCTATCAGAGAAAAGGATTTATAGGTTTTGGTATATCTGTAGAATATAAACAAAGTTCTTCACCAGAATATTTCCCAGCTGATTACAGAAACAAAGTTTGTCTTCTGGAAAGAGAAGTTTGGGTATGTTCCATCTCTAAGAGTCAAGCTATGTGGCAAAAAAAGATCCTGAAAATAATGTCCTTACTCCCAACATCATTAGATAATGGTCTAGGAAAATAGGAGAACAGATTAAATAAGAATGAGAGAGAGAGAGAGACAAGGCACCTAGAGGGAGATACCAGTCATGTCCTGCAAGCTTTTGTGCAGAGAGTTACTGGTACATAAAATCACTCATAATTACGATACAGAACTGTAAAGATTTCACTGTAACTAAATAATGTTATAAATCTCATTTAAATCTGCCAGGTTTCAGCTACTGAAGAAGTTGATCTGCAGCTTCTGAAACACAGTCAAAGAGCATTAGCTGGATCTGAGAAATCTGATTCTGTGATATGAATCTTGATATTGTTTTCTCTTAATTTTCTTCAAAGTTTAACAAAATTAAATGCCTGGAAATAAGAACTAAATATATTCAAGATAGAAACAAAGCACCA
The DNA here is from genome assembly GCF_031753505.1 of Anomalospiza imberbis. Classification (NCBI taxonomy): domain Eukaryota; kingdom Metazoa; phylum Chordata; class Aves; order Passeriformes; family Viduidae; genus Anomalospiza; species Anomalospiza imberbis. The sequence continues at coordinate 25,216,533 of NC_089685.1, forward strand.
ATTTTGACAGAACAAGCATGGAAAAACCTCAAACTCTGCATGTTTTAAAACAAAAACTTACTAATCCATAGATTAAACATCTGTTTTGAGCTTTTGAATAAAAAGGGTTCTTGAGTCTCATATTGCTGGGAGAATATAAAAGGGAAGTATCTCAAGGTTTTTTATTGTGTTTTATCATCTCACTCTGCCCACCTTTCAAAACACACCTGGAGTGGGCACTCAGAACACAGGCTGTTGGGACTTGACTCTATCACCTATGCTCATACTCCTCTGGATGTAAACAATGTACTTAGAGGCCTGAATTTTGAGCTGATACGAAGATAGGCAAAGACAAACCACATTTCAGTTAGAGGACATGGTGCGTGCATGGTACCAGCTGTAGCTTTACCAAGTTCACTCAGGACCTATCTCACAAGGAAGTGCAAGTGATGACACACATCTGTGCAACATGTTTAAGAAACACTTTTCCCTTCTTGTCTGTGGAGCTGTGAAACACTTTCAGTTGAACATACTTATTTTCCACACTGAACGCTTTAGTGAAAGCACTGCAGTAAGGCCCCGGATGCAGGAGCACTCACTGCAGTGCTGTGATCCCCAGGAGACCACAACACATTCAGCCAAGGGGTGCTCCTGCTACCTGCATGCCAAGCTGGAGGGAAGAGTGCATTATGTACCTCCGACCTTCCCCACCCATGATGGTATTCAGAGAACTTGTGGCTAACCTCTTTTTTCTTAAAAGCCATCACATGCAAAGCCCTCCGCAAATTGTTTCTTCAGCTTTTTTAAACATAAAGGAACTTTGAAGTCAACACTAAGTCATTCCTTTTCTTGTTTCCTAAAGATGTGACCGCTTGGTGAAACGATTGAGCAATCAGTTCTTGGAAGAGAGTGACTGTCTCAACATTAATTTGAAGGTCAGAGGACACTGCTCAGAAGTGTGAAAAATGCTGTGTAGGATACTTCCCCATCCTTCCAGAAATAGTCACTCCTGGCTTTCTTTTTACACTGCTCCTACTATTTAAATACACTTGTAAATGTGGACAACTTTCAAAACAATACAACAGAGGTAAATAACCCAAATATAAGAGACAACAAAAATGGAGTACATGAAATTATGAAATGTTCTCAAGTGACATTGGAAAAAGTTCAAGAAAATATGAATATCATAAATAAAATTAGCAATAAATAGTTTCTTTTTCATGTTAATTTTTTTCTTCCGGAAGTCATATGAAAAATAAGTAAAAGGTCAATATATACTGCTACTGACTTGTTTAATAAAGAAAATGGTCTTTCCAGCATCTATACCTGTTAAGCAATTACAAATGCAAGAAATTATTAATTAGAAACATACAGAAATTTTCCAGTGTATTTCTGTAGCTGACATTGCATCCTCCTTTGTTAAGCAGATATGGCAGAATGATTCAACAGAAACAAAGGAGCCAGCAGTGTGCTGATTCATAGAGAAATTTAGTCAATTGGACAAACTGAATAATCTTTTCAGTTCTAAAGGACTAACTGGAATTCTAACTGGAATTACTACTCAACCCAACAGGCTTTAAAAATAGCTGACATGAGACAGCGACAGTATGTCTTATTTCAAAAGATAAAATATTTTGTTTCTATTTTTGCTTTCCCATTTCATCTTTATCTTCTTTGCAATTAATGATTCAGTCAAAACAAGAGGCTTTCTTCCTGAAGTACTTAGCAGTTTATGATGGGCATACACATCAAGAAAAGACCTACCACTCTACACGTGAACTGTCTGCAATTTCATAGTTTAATGTTACAGTACATAAGGTGACAAGAGCCCAACTGAAGATGTGCATCATCCACCACAAACAAAGAAACTGCAGTGTGTTCAACTTGTAGTCTGGTATGTTCAGATTCACAGAATGGAACTGGCACTCTTTGATCGTGTACTTAGAAAAGAAATTTCTCATGGTAAGTAAAATAGGAATTTTCTTGAATTATAAGTACAAAATGAAATGGAAACCAAAAATTCTGTTATTTGGAGTACAATCAATATTTTGTAGTGAATTTCCAGACATCCTTTTTTTTCGTGTGTAAGCACACATCTGTATTCACACCTTCTGCTAAATTCTTCATTCTGTTGATAGTTTATGAGTTTCTCACACACTTATTTCTCACCAAACACAATTGTATGATTAGTTACAGCTTCTAGCCCAAGGATCTACAGAAGTGCAAAAGTATGTCTTTGAAGTATGTCTACAAGGACAAGGGTTGAGTGTTTAGCTGATTAAAGATACTAGCATACCTAAATACATTTTCTTTAGAGAAGAAAATGTCTCATTTAAAGAGTATGAAATTCTCAAAGGAAAGAAAGCCCAAGTAAAGAAGATGGTTGGAGGAGTATCAGTAAGACTTAAAGTTTTAGAACAAAGACTATACTGAAACAGGTTATTCATGGCAAACAGAAGGCAATACTGTGTCCTTTCTAAAAACAGGACACTGTCAAGGAACTCTGGGACTGGAGTTTTAATCTTTATACTTCTTGTCACCCTGACTCTACCATAATGGGGTTGCTATGGATTGTATCCAACAAATCCTGGCATTCATCTTTTAGGGTCCTGGCCTATCCTATCTGCTATTAATCTTATGAGATTTACACATTTTTTAAGCAAGAACAGATGATGGTCTGTGGAGTAGAAATCCAGTTTCTGCACAAGCACAGGCTACTCTAGTCACAGTAAGACATGATACAGAAGAAAAAAAAAAAAACAAACCCAGAATAGGTATAGTATTTGGAATGCCCGAGCTATGACTACTTTGGCAAATAGGACAAACAACGATTTTCTCTCAGACATCTCATCCAAGCTTGGAAAGACTGGATTGAAAGGGGTCTGATATGAAGTCTCATGCTTTCCTATGTTGCACAGCTCAGGTGAAATTCATAATTCAGGTAAAATACTTCTCTTTTAGACAACTAAATGAGGATCACATTTATGGCAGGAATTGTGCAAAGATATCAACACACTTGCTCCAGTGAGAAGAGACTGAGGGTATAAAAAATAAGAGCTTTCTATGCATTTATATAGACTGCAACTAATAGAGTGTTGCAGGAATATGAACAATGAAGAGGCTGTGTTATAATTTGCTCCCAATAAAGTCTAGAGTCATAAAACTGTACAACAGGAAAGGATTGAGAGACTGAGATTAAAGCAGAAATAGGCACTATAGAAGTAAGTTAAATATGAAAAGCCTTTACAGACAATTCACAAGAATGTGCATACATATACATATATTAAAAAGATAATTCACTTATCTGTACAAAGACAGCTCTAGTGTAGTTTGGGTGACTGATTTGGGTAAATAACCTGGTATCATGGTCTTGAGGAACCAAAGCTCCCTCCGTTTTTTTAAATGACAAGCTTTTTCTATCCGCTCAAGATTAAGGGAGTAAAGAAATTTCACAAACATTAAATCCAATCTTTTTTTTTCCTAAACTAAGAAATTATTATTGTAATTATTAATATTAGAATTTCTGCTAATATTTTTTAGAAACAACCTAAATGACACTTGTAATTAGAATATATTTTATGTAGAAAATAAATTACCCTGGTTTGGAAATAATAGCTCACTGACAAAAACTATTACATAGAGCAGACTCTTATGCAGATACATATATGAACAGATATGAAACCACACTTTGCTGTAGCTTTCTAGGTACAATTTTGCTTGGAGTTAAATAAAGACACAATGTAGGTCTGAAATAGCTGGACAGCATAACAGAAGTGGAGAAAGGGAGAAAAAAAGTGCTCCTTCTTCAGGCTACTGGATGCTACTTTTAGATTAGAATGAAACACCCCAAATTCCACATAACATAATCAGATGAGAGACCAAAATAAAATTGGTATTATAATGTTTTTGTCAGCACAATTCTCAATTTTCATAAATCTTGGATTGTTTCCTTTTACTGCAGACCAAGAAAAGATGTGCTTGTTTTAAGATACAGTGTGTTTCCTCTACCACACTGTGATTATGATTAGAAAAATTGGTGAAAAAAGTTACATCATCAGTATAAGCAGTTAAATTACTCCATCAGTATGTATCATATTAACCAATACCATCTTTCTTCTACCACTATTGCATTTGCATACTTACTATTCCACCTTCCTTTGAAATGCCTCAAAGTCATCTCTAATCTTTACAAGGCTAAATAAGTTTTCTGGTTATCTTTAAATTTTGAAACATGTGATATCCTTCATCCCACTTTCCAGCTCATTAATAAATATATTAAACAATGTTATTTAATGTACAGGTCAGGAGGAGACAGAAACGTTAACCTTTTGCCATGCTGAAAATTGACAATATACTCCAATACACGCATACTCTATCTTCTGTCTCATTTCTAACTTATCATGGAACTTTGACTTTCACCTAGAACTATTAAGTTTTCTTAATAATCGCTCATGAAGGACTGTGTGGACTGTGTCAAAGGCTTTGTGAATGTCCTTTAAATTATCTCTTTTGGTCTCACCTTAAAAAAAAAAGTTTTTTTGAGACATTTATAAATACTTCTTGTAGACTGAAAATACTGTAGTCTTATTAGATGTGATGGAGATGTGTGTGGTCTACAATTTCAGTAAACTGAGGCCAAAGAAGAAGAGCATGGTTTGCCCCATGAAAGGGCAGACTACGAAAACCAGCTGAATCAGTAATGCAGAAAAATGAATTATAAGAACATATTTTTCCTGTTGGAATGAAGAACTTCAATGCTTAAGGTAAATCACACAGGTGATGGAAGTCTTGGAAGCAGTGGCAGCAGCAGTACCATGGGAATCACTGCAAGTGCACAAAGGCTCCCGTGACACTGACCAGGACCATGCTGTCAGCACTGCACAGACACTGAGGGAGATGATAGTCCTGTGTAAGATGAGAGATGACAGTGACAGACTGATAGGAAATACCTGTCATGATAGCAGGCAATATATGCATCTAAGCTCTCTATACATAGACTGGAGAAGTCTGAATGACTGACTTGGAGGAGGATAATGAGGTACTTCACAGTCATTACAGACAGCACAGGAGAAAGTACAATAGGGCTTATCTGAAAATCAAAAAGTAGAAAATTAATGGCACTTTTTTTTCTACTTTATGAAGAATAATGGGTATCGTGAAGTCAGACAGTAAAGGACTATAAAACTGAAAACAAACTGCCTGCATTCAAGGCTTTGAAGGGGAACTGGGGAAAGACACAGAGAGAGATGTTAGGAAAATCTTTGCAGAACACTGGGAGCAATGAGAAGAGATGACATTTGTCATGTGCTGAAAAGAGGCCGGTTGTGGTATATCTGAAATGTGGAGAACCTGCATGAGAGTTTTAGCTCAGTGCACAGCTTAAGAAGCTGTACCTTACTATGGATGAGAGGGATAGGAAAGATACTCAAATTCCAGATGTTTACGTTTCAAGATTAAGACAACTAACATGTCAATAGAGTTGGCAGTGATGAAGAAAAAAAGTGAAAACAGAAAGATTATTCCTGTTGGTCCTGAAGTTAATGTCTAAGCATACACAGACTGATATGAAGAAGATGGGCTGAGTTGTATCTACATGAACTTTGGGGTTTTTGGTTGGTTGTGTGTAGGTTTTTTTTTGGGGGGTGTTTTTTTTTGGTTTTGTTTGGTGGGTTTGTTTGGGGTGGTATTTTTTGTTTGTTTAGGGTTTTTTTTTTTGGTTTTGTTTAGTGTTTTTACAGAGTAAATAGTATCTGGAGTACAAATTATAAAAATGATGATTATAAAGTTCTAATTTATATCAGCTATAATAACACATCTCTGATGAAAACGACAAAGAAACGTTTAGAAGGATAAAAAATAAAACTAGGAAAGTGTATGATGGAACTAGGAGAAGAGAAACTCCCTACAATTATTAAGGATAGCACACCCATTGAGCTCACACACTGGCTAAGGGATGAAGAAATTAATGTCTGAGCAAAATATGTAAATTAAAGAAAGGAGCAGCTTCAACTATGAAATTTTAAACAATTTTTCTGCTTTTATCATGAAATAAATTTTATTTTTTCATACTGCTTTTTGTGGCAATTCCCTTATCACAGCAGAAATAATTCAATTTTCTTAAAAGAAGTCCAGCAGAAGGGTACAGTTGACAAAATCTGTTGCTATTTATTAGTGGCACTGCCAGATCAGCTAAAAAACTGAGTGATAAGAAGTGAGAGAACCTGCCATATCCAAGAGTCTGTACTTGGACACTTGCTGTGAAAAGCTGCCTTCATCTGCAATGGGTGAACAGGTAATGCATAAAAGAAGACAGACTCTTTTTCTTGTCGACTGCTCAGTATGAAGTGTTAGTTTCTCAGCAGACAACAGAAATAAGTTGCTAGTGATCCTTGAAGCTAAAAGTTCCCATTTGCAAGTACAGAACAGAGCTGTTTTACCAGCCCCATCTGAGAGAAATACTATTTAAATGTCTCCAAAACAGTTACTGATGTATGTATAGTGTTTGGATTATGGAGCTGTCAAGGTATTTGGTGCAACCTAGCAACTCTCACTTTGGTGTAAACACCTATTTAAATACCTCTCAAACAGATTCTTAGTGTTCTGCTTAGTAGTCAAGAAATACAGCAACTGTTAAGAAAGGAACTGAATTACACTTCTTTTTTTGGAGAGTCAAGGGCAATATGTATTTCTTGCTTTGCCAATAACATATGATGATGTTTAAAATCTATACAACTGCTCTAAGACATCACCCAGCTTTATTTGCTTGTTATTTCCTAGTGCTACATGAAAGCTATTCTAATGCAGCTGAAACAAAAAGTGGGAACAGTATTAACACAAATTCTGACTTATTTTTTAGATTTTTGGCTTTTTTTTTTTTTTTGTGACTGCTATATTGTACTCAGAAATACTTAGAATTGGTAATAATGGTGAGGATAGGTCCCAACAAAAACCGACCAACAAGTCAGTCAAGCCCATGGTAAAGTTCATGACTGTGTTAAACATAAACAAGAGTTAATGAAAAATGCATTGTACAGAATGCAGAGCTAATTTCGGAGTAAATTGTAAATGAAAATTCAAATGGCTCTAAAGCATTCCAAGAATGAGCAAAAGCCTAGTGACAGAAATAAAGGATCAATATAAATCCATAAACCCTTACTTCTATGTTTTCTAGATGTGGAAAGCAGTACCATTTAGGGAGCTAAAAATGGGTCTTGCTGATGTTGAAAAATCTGTGATTCATAAAACAACTAAGGAAAAATCTAAATCTTTTATAGAATAGTCTGCAGACTTTTTCTGATCAATACTGGTTTTGTTTAATCTTACTACTTGTCTTACTACTTTAACATTATGTTTTGAACCTAAATGCTAATATCCTTGATATTTTATTGTAATAATCACCACTTATTTTGTAATTAAAACATTTTAGTGTACTAGCTGGCATTCTAAGCCACCTCTTAAATAACAACTTGTATTTTTTCCAGCCTATATTTTTCTAAAATCACCTTGCCTTCTTAACTTGTTGGGGAGCCCTTTCAAAACAATAAATGGTGAGAGCAGGTAATCTCCCATCAAAGTTCACAGGAGGCATGTGGCTCAACACATTCTTCTCTGTGTACTGTCTTAGCTATCAGCCTGTTCAGCAATATGGTTTCAAGATAACACAAAACTGAATATTACCTGAACAAAGACTACACATTATTACATTCTGTAAGTTTAAACTACATATAAGCAACTGATTTATCTTATATTAAAACAAAGCAAAAAAAAAAAAAAAAAAGTGATTGAGTTTCATCCAGAAAAGCTATGGAAATTAAAAGCACATTAAATGTAAATGTATTCATTCAAACCCTCATTATATAGAAATGTCTTCATTTTTTTTATAAATATTAAACATATGAGTATTTTAAATTTTAGAACAGCCAAGTCTCATTTTCTCCTTTCATGATATATTGGACAGTATTTGTGTTTTATTAATTCACATGATGTGATTGACAACACTAAGGCATGTTTGTACCACACGAGCATGTAGACAGGCTCAGATGCTTTCAAGTGTAGATGTTGATTGCTGTTTACAGCTGATATTGTAAGTTGAAGAAAAGTTACTTTATATGAGAAAAGGTAGCTAGTCATCCTCAGATACCTCCCTTCAGGTATTTTATATAGAATTCTATATATTCTTCAGATATTCTATAGAGATCTCTTATCAATAATATACCAAATGCTCCTACTTTATCAGTTCCTGTTAATACATTTGTTGGTGTCCACAACAATTAAAAAGCAGGGAAAAAACCCAAACTAATGCATCAGATATTCAGCCATAGATCATAATTTGAAAAGAAAAAAATTAATAAGTAACTAGTAAAACTAGCTATAATTTAGCAAAAGGTAGTCTAATAATCAAAGTAATGTAGCTGTATACAATATCCCAAAACATGAAAAAATTGTTCATATTGGATACAAAAATAATCTTCAGATGCTATAAATGGATAAAACCCTCTGCTTGCTTGATATAAATTACATTGCTGACAATAAAGTGCATTTGAGAGAAAAGAAATCACTTTGCCATCAAGTGATGATTTTTATTTGCAGCAGGAGGGAGAATGCCTCCAGAAAAGCACTCCACTGAATTTTTTGTTGTTGCAGTCTATACTTGAGCTGGCTGTTCAGGGAAACTGTTCTCAAATACTCCACTGACACAAAATGAAATGCTGACAAAAACTTGTGCACAGTGTGATATTACTTACCTGAGATATATCATAAGCTAAGACAGAGGTGACATTTGAAATAATGGACTAGGTCATCCCTGGGCTTAAAAAGGCAGAATTAGAGAAACTCTGTGCTGATTTGTCCATTAAATGGTTTGCCGAGTGTTTTGTGCAAAAGTCTTACCTAAATTTACAGGACAAGAACTCATATATGAAGTTCTTAAAAGTATCTCTCTCCTCCCTTTGCAGACTTCAAAGAAGACAATCTGCTCTCAAAAAGACTCAAAAAGCAGTGCAAGTTTCTGAGGAAAAAAGGCACGAGGAACTGTGTATGAGGAATACATTCTAGAACCTCAGAAACCTCACTTACGTTGTGATTTTTAAAAACTTCTCTCTTTATATACATGCAAAATATACTTCCTAAATTGCAGCTTATTTGTGCTTTGTAACACAGACATTGAAAGGAGTTCGTGTAAATTTTCAATACATTTTCTGCAGTTCAAAATGAGAATTCTCCTTTTTTAATGGAATTTCCCCTTTTAAAAAAAATTAACAAGACCAAAACATGTAAAGAATATCTGTAATTCTCCCAATGAAGCTGCTTGTAATGTTCAATAAAAATATTCAGAAGACAAGCATCTCTAGGCAAATCTTCCACTAAATAATAATAGCAATAAAAAAAAAATCATGTTTTAAATGCTATCTTTAACCTCAGAGACATTCTTCACATGAACATCCACATTTTCTATTAAATTGCTACTTTTAGACAGTACTCTGTGTAGAATGATCCTCTTAATCCACAATTCAGGACTGATAATCATTCTTTCCTTTGTACATTTCTAGGGATCTGTTGAAATGCTTGACTGCCTAAACTACAGTAATTTCCTTTATGCAGTTGTAAATTAAATTTTGTAGAAGTGGAGGGTGATTTAAAAAAAAATAAATTTCCTTTTAAGAAACTTAATACGGCAAAGAAAATTCAAGAGGTAGAGACATTCGTAGCTCTGCAGTTATACAGGGAGACAGAACAAAACAAGAAGTGACAATTTTACAATTGTGTTATATGTACTTTCCTCACCCAAGCTGATATATAATGTAGTATATTTTACATAAACACAGAGGTCATGTTGTTTTTATCTTGGAATATTTCCTTCTCATCTTCTGAATGTACCAATAAAGAACTTTGACTGATTTATAAATATTTCTCCCTGCTTATCCCTCACTTTCCTCAGAAAAACACCAATTGTTTACTTTATATTCTGTCAGTTCAAACAGTGCCAAAGTGACTAAGTCCAGTAAAATAAATAACACATTCCCTGGGAAAACCATATGACCAAAAAATAAACTTGAATAAAAGAAGCTGTAGGAATTAAAACCAAACCATAACAAAAAAACCCCAAAAAAAAACCAAAACAAAAAAAAAACAAAAAAAAACCCCAAAAAACCAAACAAACAAAAAAACAAAACACCAACCAACCAAACAAAAAAACCCCACCAAACCCAAACCACCCAACCTCCCCCCCCGCCCCAATCAACCCAAAACCCAAAGAAACCCCAGACCAATCTGTGTCCTTACTATTAAGTTCATTAGCAAGCACTGAAAAGGAAAAAAAATATCACAATTCTGGACAAAAACTTAGAGAATGTAGCAACTATAGATACTAGTAATATTATACAATGTAATTGAAGTATATATGTAGATATTTTGGGTTTAAAAGTACCTCTTTATCACTTAATGATTTACTCATTACAGTCCCTACTCTACCAAATATTATTAGAGATGGGGAACACCAAACTGATAGCAGTCCATCAAAGATGATGCCAATAATGATCTGTATTCTCTGACAAGTTCTCCAGATAAAAGTTCTGCTTCAGATGTTTTTTCATGCAGATTTTGGAAATTAATATATAAGATTCCATTCCTAGTTTGATCTGTGCTTCACACATTTGTGTGGATGTTTTATAAGAAGGTCCAGCCACTAGATAAGCCGAGACTCTGAAGTTCTAAACCAAAGCCAAACACAAATCATTGCTTATTCACCACGTAGACCTTGTCTTTATCACCTGGTTATTCTTGACGGAGCTGAACAAGATATTTCAAAGAGATGGCAATGATACCACCAAGGACTGTAATTTGAGCTGCAGTTTCTCTCCGATACAAATGAAACTAGTCCCTATTTCACAACACATTACACAGAGATTGTGGTTGAAGTCAGGCTAACAACTTACACTGATGGCATGCTTTTATGTAGTTTTTTTCTTGAAACATGAATGGAAGAAGGAAAAGTCGTTATTCTTTTATTTCTAATTTTTTTTTGAAATCTGAACTCTTCCTTACAGGTCTTAGAAAACAGAGTTGTTTAATTTGTGTATTTTTCAAAATTACCTTGACAGTTAAAAAGCATATAATATTAAAAAAAAAATAAATATATATATATATATATACAGGGAAAAAAAGATAAATGGATCTATCAAGTAATTCCATGTTTTTCTAGCAGCAATATATAAACCACAAATTAGCTAAGTGAATACTGAATTCATTTATTTTCACATGGAAACTTCATCCAATTGACAAACTGACCAGCTTCAGATATCCACCCTGCCACTGGATTCCTTTCAACTTACTATAGATCCAGAAGGCTCATCAGTTTGGAAAGCTAATATGGGAAAGTACCAATGTTTGAAGAGCCTCTTTTCTACTTCACTATAAAATAATAAAAAAACCCCAAATTTAAAAAGGTCAGCTATTATTTTCATTTGAACAGCAGTGCTAAATGTCAAAGTGGTTGGCATTAAGTAAGCTTGTAAAGTGACTATTTAAAGCACCCATGTATGTGCCAATATAAGCACTTGAGACAGATAATCTGAAAAAAAAGAGAAAAAAGTACTTGATTTAGTATGAAGACTTCTAAAAAACCCGTCCTTCAAGGATTCAGTTATAATCCCACAGATACAACAATTAAATGCACTTCATGTGAAGTTGATGTGGCACAGATATACTCTTGTACAAGATGGCTTTATACTTGAATATTGTGCAAAAAAAATTATTTGCCCTTAAATCATCTTCATGCATCAAGCAATGGCACTTCCATTTTATAGATGGGAAAACTGAATCACAGAATGGGTTGCTCAAAATTATATGTCATATTAGCAGCATTGGGCAACAAAATTCACAAGAGAAATCCACTTGGTGAGTATGTGGCTCTATGAGTGCTGAGCTGTTCAATTATAGACAAGCAAAGTGAAAAAGGTGATGAACTTTAACTGCGAAAATACTCCAGGACATATGTAGCTCTTTTTCACACCAGTAATGGGAATATTCATATATTAAAATTGAGAATATCTTAAGAGCTTCTTATATCAGCACTATATGGATGTAGCAAGAGATTCCAGTTCTGAGCATCCAGTACAGCTTGCTGATACAAAATTGAAACATAGAACTCAGATTTACTTAATGCAACTACACACTGGAAACTGTAGGCCCAACCACTAGTATCACAAATTTATTAAGGAAAAAAAAAATCCCTTTTATTTTCTTTTTTTAAATACATACTATGCTATATATCCGAAAAATTCTGTCCTGTGGGTAAACAGACATGAATTGCAGTGCCTTGAGTACAAACAATAAGCACATTCAACTTCATTGAAACCTAAAGGAGCTGAAGGCTCTCATCTCCATGATAGATCGTGCCCTTTAGAACTGTGAAGCAGCATGGTGGAAAAGAAAATTGGAAAGCAAAGAAAGCCATAAGAAATTCTGAGCACATTTACAAAGGGCAGGTACCTGCATTCTGGTCCCATTTGTCTATTATTCTTTCCATGAGTACAGTATAATTCTACTGGTTTCTGCAATACTTGTAGCCAAAATAAAATGGTTGTATCCAGATTGCTATGACACCTGCAAGCTATGGATGAAGAACAGAGACCACTTGCTTAAGTGCCTCATGTGCTATGGGCCTTTCCTAGGTTTGGGTGTGAACATAACAGAGAGGATAGGAAGATGATAAAAATATTTTGTGACTCCAACATACTTAAATAAAAATAATCTGCTATAACAGGAATTTCATATCAGAAACCAGCAAACAGATTTCCATCTAAATTATTTCGTCAACAGTATGGTGGTATCCTTGCTAACCTTATATGGCACCAGTGAATAATTAGATACACAGGGGTGTGACTCCAATTGAAGGTGTTGGCATTGTAGCACTCTGTGAAAATATTAACTATGAGGTTAACTCCAATTTTCTCTTCTTTAATTAAATGCACATGGTACTAATGAGGTAACCTACTGTTCCTTGATAGCACTAATTAGCTAAGAGGAGAGCACACTCTCACACTGCAATTTAAACCTAAAAATAAGGTTGAAATATGCTAATTGCAGGCAATTTAAAACAGTACAAGTTGTAGAACTAGTCATAATAAGGAAAACTGACTGCTTTACAGCTCTGCAGCTGTAACTTTGGTTAAAACCAAAACATCCCACATAATTTTAGAACAGATTGGCAAAATATCCACCAGCCTCTTCAAAAATTGCTAATTAATTCAGAGTATATAATAAAAATTAAAAACAAAACAAAACAAAAAACTTATCATTCTATGTATATAGAAAAACATAAATAATGCCTGATAAGTATGAACAAAATCTGATGGAGTCTATGAAGAAAAATATCCTTTTTTAAGCCTAACTTGTAGCCATTAATTTTCCTAAGACTTCTCGGTTTCATCTGTAGAGCTATTGAGCAGCTGCATCTTACACTGATGTTGATGGAGTCCTGGCTACTCAATTTGACTGAAAGTCTGGCCCTAAAATTAGACTCCTGAATGGGGGAAAGAAAAGGAATAAGGGAACATGTTTTCTCAAGAGAAAGTAGATTTTAAAGAACAAATCTGTGATCCTGCGTACAACTTTGAAGTGTGTGTTCTTTATGGTAACAATGGTTCAGCTTAGTCAATGAGTTGTAGATGAAGTTGCATAGCACATTAAACTTGTAACAACACTTTCAAACTTCTTGCTTTAAAGCTTCAGCTTGAGTACAGAGAAGATGGAAAATCAGTCTTTTGCTCTACAAGAGATTTTGCTGACTAATGCATGGAGGGACAGTGACCTGAGCTTTGGCAGATCACTTTTTTTTTTCCCTTAGTATTTTTTCTCTCCTTTACAGAAGAAGAGTAGCAATGCAAAGAGGATAAAAGGATTACAAGATAGTGATGCTTTAATAAGACAGAAATTGTAGATGTTAACTGAATATAGGCACAGGAAAATCTTGAACTGAATGAAGATAGCATCTCTCACACAACCAAAATGTTTAATCTTATTTTCTGAGATGATAAAGAAAATAAACACTAAAGAAAGTGACACATATATTGTCATTCCAGAAAGAAATAAAATCTGTTCATATGTATTTATAGATATGAATGCATGCTGTAAATCAGAAGATTTCCATAAGGCATAATGAATTACCAATAAAAAGTATATAAGTTATCTGACTTTACACTGCATTCTTTGTTTTAATTTTAAGCAATTATATATGCCTACAGTTAATTTTTCAGGTGTTGAAAATTTAATTCCCCTTTAGGATTGTTAGACCAGTGCTGTGGCGGGGTCTAGCTCCCTAGTCAATGTAGCTATGCTACACAAACATCCATGAAATGCCCATTTCACATTTCCTGAGGCATCATTACAACTGACAGATTTTCATCAAGGACCACAGCTATCAGATGCTACAAAAAAAGCACAACAGTAATCAAAAGTGTTACTAATGTCTCATTTGCCAGGTGATTCTTAACAACATCAGAGAGCCTGTTTAGTACTATTTATAGGTTACATGAGTGGATGGACTATTTTCAACTGCTAAGGAGAGTAAAAGACCTAAATGGGCCCTCAGCAGTCATATCTGGGCATCAGATTCAGATTCATCCTGATTCCAAGTCAGTGACTGATTTAATTCTGCACATGTGATCAAGATTAATTATCTGATAATACAGATGTTGAGGCAACTACCAGTCTGTGAGCCTCAACTTATGCCATCTCTCGCCAATGTCAATCTCAAAAAGCAAAATGTCATCCCCTTCTGAACCCAAAATTTCCCTCCAAGAGAAAACAAACACCATGACCTGTGCATGTAAACAGCAATGGTCCTCACTTAGGCAACTACAATGATATTAATGGGATGCAAATATGCTCAGATCCAGTTGTACTTATATGATTTGCTGTGGGGCCCACAGCAGGAAAATTGCTGATATTCCACAGACAAAAAGTGTTAAAAAAGTATTAGTGATGAGTGTCACTGAAAGGCACTTTTTCGGGGTTTTTTTTTTATTTGCTATTATTTGCTCATATATTTGGGCTTTTTTTTCCCTAATCTCAAAAGACTTACCACAGAACTCTATGAGAACTTTAACAGAGCCAAGATGGCTTGGGCCATCTGTTTTAAAGCAGTCTCTACATGGGTGACAGAATCACACAGTTCCCTAATGCACAGAGTCTGTGCAGAAATGTCCAAGCTGCATCCTTATTTCTGAGATAGAACCGTAACTTTGGTGAGTTCGAAGTGATACTGGAGGGTACCCATATTGCATAGCATGAATGACATTTCTGCATGCAAACATCTCCAACAACAAACAGTCAAGTGGAAATAAAAACTTTTCTAAATGCAAAGATAATTAGCCCCACGATAACATCCTACAGAAATTATGTATATAATTCAAATCAATTAGAAAAGGAGGTTGCTGTTTTATCTGGTTGACAGTTGTACTGTAAAGTGATACAGCCAAGCTAACCCTAAAGAAAAGCTTTACCATCTTCAGCATACATAATGAAGTTCCTGCAAATCTTTTCTTTTTTAAATAGTTTGTATTCCATTAAAAGTATTCTAATAAGTGAATGAAAGATTTCACAAGAAGCTAACAGGCTGTGAAGAAAACAGTTGCCAGTTAAGCAACATGGAAGTGAATGCAATTTTAAATAATTTGCTACAGGATGAAGCCATCTCCTAAACATAGAGTTATTCTCCTTCTTGAGGGATGCTTTAGAGAAACATACCTCTCATAAATTAAGAATTGTTTTCTTTAAACTTCTTGCACCTACCTTTTAGGTTGTTCACATAAGTTACCAGTTGCACTTTGATGATAATAAATAGTAAGAACTTCGATGCCATTGGGTTCTGCATGAAACCCAGTAACTATAGGTTTTCCTTTTTTTTGCTGAAACATGTCCATAAATCAAAACTGAATTTTCTTTTTGTTCTTGCAAATAAACAGGAAACCTGAGCCACAGCCATGGGATTCAGAAAAGCAGGAAGACCTTGTTCTAGTCTCATTTGCCCAGTAGTCAGCTCCTGGAAGCCAGTGCCCTCAGCCTCTGCTTCCTGAGACACATGGATTTTCTCAGCTGTTTGGCCCAGATTCCCAGGCCAAAGCATCCCACGCAGCGCATAAACCTCAGTTTCAAATATGCGACCTACCTCACTGACAGCATATATAAAATTGTTTTGTATATGCAGACATATACAAACCCCAAGAATCTAGTGTTTTCTATTAAGAGAATATAAATTACTATTAATCCACATCATATGCAAAAGATATAAGGAAGAAAATACACTAACACATAGATTCATAGTGCTCTTTGATTTTTATACCGGTTAACTTTTGTTAACTAGGTCCGTACTACAAGAAAATAAAAATTTCCTGTCATTTCTTCATTTCAGACATCCTTTGAAATACTAAATCTCTCTGATCTAAAAAAACCATAAAACTCAGCTGATCATTTATATATCTATGCATACTAGCAACGTGAGGTAAATAATGTTTAAAAATATATATTTAATTCAGAGACCCAGTTTCTGATTGTTTAAACAGAGTTGGTCTTGCAAAATAAAATCCTTTTTAAACACATTTTCTCTCCAATGTATACTTTTTAAAGATTTAAGTGAATGAGGCCTAAAGTCTCTGAAGGTTTGTAAATATGCAGTAAATGGTTGAAGGAGATAAAAAGTTGTCCTACTAAAGGTTTATTCAAAGTCAAAAAAAAAAAAAAAAAAGAAAAAATAAATATTAGTTCATTCCTTCTTTGAGTTAGATTTTAAAATTGCACCATGGATATATTTTTCTAAAGAAGACAAAGCAGATTACAATATGTTTATACAATATATATAATATAAATTGCTCCACAAGAAAATGTCACATTTTAGAAAGGTTTCACCATATGCTGGAAATTTCTCTTTTACAAGCTCATTATCCAATAGTAGCTCTCAAGACTAAAGCTCATTTACATGTAAAATAAGAGTATGGTCTACTCTTTAAAGGCACAGTGATAAACACACCAATTTGACAATTACATTAATATGAATATTGGCACAGTCTCCCGTCTACACCTGTTCTTAATTTGAAGCAGCTGCAGAACAAATCACACCACATAATCTGAATATGCCACTGAGTCACATAAACACACCAACCCTTCTCGTCAAGCTTTTTTTCCTCAGTTTGTATGTTTGTTTTGAATTTACATGAACCCACAGAAAAAATATTTTTGCCTGGACAATTTATATTCATCAGCAATAACATATAGAGGATAAATTGCCTTGTTTTCTTGTTTTGTTTTGGGTTTTTTTACTGTGTTTCCTATAACAACAAGCATTTAATTTCCATGACTAGATGAACAGCCCAGAGATACTCAATATTTTACAGCTTATTGTACTAGATACACCTCCTGTGAAGTATGTTAAAAAAATGTGCAGTCACCACCCAGAACAATAAAAGTGTACCAATGAAATCCTTATGGCTCTTAGCAAAATAGGACAGAATGGTCACCACTTCACTTTCTTGCAAAATCGGTGCTTTCCACTATCTAGAAAACTCTGTGTTTTGTACCAGCAGCATAAAAGGAACAACAAAACCATAGTTGACTGATAATTCAAAATGACAGTTCACACTAACGACACATTCTTCCTACATGTATGCTGCTCCTTTTTGATACACAAACAAGAAATAATTGAGTAATTTAAGACATTGACTCTATTCCTAGGAATTCTGACTGTCATTAGGCCCCATTCTGTAATGTTAAACTGATTCAAACTGAAAGAAAGATGAGGGAAAGGCAGCACGTGGGAAATAACTGAATACATCACACATGCCTGATACAGCAGTGATCACGAAGGACAATGCCAAATGCAAAATGCTCAGTATTAATACTAATGCTAAATTATTTTTCAATGAATAATCAGCAGCGCAGACATACAACCCATGTTCTTCTTTCCACAGCTTTCTCAGGAAAAATAACCCATTACATGGCCTGTGTTGCTTATAAGGGTGTTGTCTACAACCTCTAAACTGATGGTTTTACTAAAAGCAGATGAGACCCTTCTGTGTTTCAGAACAAGTATTTAGAATTGTAAGCTGCCATCAGAAATGGAAATCGGCAAAGAATGAACCAAATTATTTTTAGAATTTTCAACATTAAAGATATGTATATTTAATTAAATAGTAAACTATCATTTAGCTTTAAAACAAATAAAAAGGAAAAAACATTTTGTAAAGGAGAGACATTTCTACAATGTGAAGCAGAGGCCATGCTGCATAACTCCTGGGAACAATTTATTTTGATACAGATGTCTGGTACTTTCTAGGTGACTTTGCAGGACACTGGACTGGGAAATTTCTTCCTATTCCTTTTTCACACTAAATATTTAGCCTCTTCAGGCTAGAAAGAAATAAATTCCATATTTAACCATTATTTATAGGTTGACTGGATGAGATACTGCATCAGCCTTTGCTGTGCATGGTTTTAAGCACACTAAGAAACACCCCTGAAGTTGAGTCAAATAACTCAGAAACTCTTTGTGCTGATGTAGCAGAAGAAAATGCAAGCATTCACTGTTTGCTGTAGTCCTACCTAACCTGATAGACATGTCAACTAATATTTATATCTTGAGACACTATATGTGTCACACAAAACTTACAAAAGAAAATAAGAAAGATCAAAATTACACAGCTTGTGCACATTAAACCAATGTTTGCACATCCATAATACCCATGTTGGGAAGAAAAGCACCAACTGATGTTAAACATTACTAAAAATCAAGGTTCTGCAAAAGAACAAATAATAAAGTCAAAAACCTAATCAAATGTATTTTAAAATAATTCTACCAATGTAATAACATGGAGAAGCTAGCTAACATGCCCAACATATGGGCAAATCTTTTAACATTAGATAAAAAACCCGATATGAACATCATATGATGCAATATGATACCTACATCAATTTGTTCATCCATCCTCATTTCAATTGCAAAGCTGTACTATGATTTTAAAACTCAGAAAATTCTTGAAAGCAATCACTGTGGAGTTTGGTACACACAGTTTTGTATGAGGGGTGTAAAAGCAGCCACTCTTCCTGATGAGGTCTTCAGTTCCCTTCATATTTTTTCACAATGATAAACACTCTTATCAAAGGAAGCGTGGGATGGATGACTACACTCGGGAAAGTTGATCAGCAGAAAAACTAGCACAATCTTTTATCTAAAATTAGCCTCAATGTAAGACATGTAAATCATAAATTGCCTCCTAGGAGTAAGATCATACCCTAATCTTTCATATATGTCTTACACTTAAGGTGAGCCGTTTTATCATAACCATATCAACTACTTTTGCCTCTCTTGGATCTCTCAGAGAGAAGAAACATAGACATTGGTCTTAGGAAAAGGAAACACAAAATATTTTTTTAATTACCACCACCTCCTAGTACAATTTCATTGCTGTTTTTGTCAGAACCATAAAAAAATCAGAGCGGATGCAACTGCTCTCAGTGACAGCAAACATATGGAAGATTTACACTGAACCAATAGCTTTTAAACGTATACCTGATATTTTAATTAGGAAAACAGTATACCCAGAAACACACAAAGTATCTGAAATACAACAAAAATGCCTCAATTTCATTTCGACATAAATATTCTCTCCAGCTAAGTCTCTGTTCTGCCACTAAGTTATTCTTTGTCACATTCTTCTAGTACTTATTTAACTTCCTAAAAAATTGAAATCCAGCTTATTTCAGAACAGGACAGTCAATAACAGAATTTAATTTTGCCTATTTTCATAGCAGCAGTTTATATGAGATCATATGCAGACTGTAGCCCACAATAAAGTTAAAATTACATTTATAAATTATCTTGATACTGTGCTTCATAGCTGTTTTCACCAACCTAATGATAGATGATAGACTGACACATCAAAAGAATGGCACCTACTTAAAGAATTGTGTTGCAGAGGCTTTTTTAAATGCTTCCCTCACTTCTAAGGAATGCAGACAGCATTTCTCTCCTTTTTTATTGACTGGGTTATTTGTATGGGAACTGAAGACATAAAAGGGAAGATCCCTTTTCCTTACGGTGGGAGACACTGAAGTCCTGTATGCAGGACCAGGAGTCTGAAGGTCTGGGCTTCACTGCCTGCATGGCCAAAGCCATAACATAGATACAGACTCATGGAAGTGCCATGGAAATTCCAGTGGAACTGAGGTACTATCTTTCTCTTTTCAAAGGTCCCTTTTTAATCACTTTCAGAGTATGACACATGTTAAGCATCTGATTCACTCTGTGGCATTAGAAAGTGGCTATGTAGCTTGAAATCATTTGAGGGCCCAATTATTTTCCTTGAGCTTAATCATATTAATCCAGTCTTTTCACCACAGTGGAAAGTAGTTATGGCTAGTAAAATGCATACTGCATCATCCTGATGTCAGCATTGGGTCACAAAGAGAATTGTTCATTAAGAGCTTGAACTGGGAAAGGTTAGATATTTTTAGGGGTTTCCCTCTTACAAGCATGACTACAAACAGTTGTGAGAAGTCCAACAGACTATGGTTTGTGAAATGTGAAGTTTGACGGTGAAACCAGACTGCTCTTGGAGGGAAGTCAAGTTCACTTGAATGGTCAAAAGCACATCATCAGAAGAAAAACATATTGGCTTCTGGATATTGCTTGAAAAGACAGTAGAATGGCAAAGTGAATTCATGAAAATATCATCTAGCCCTCTGGGCTGCTTTCAACAATGGTCAATACTCAGTGCCAAAAGAGAACAAGCACAGTGGCAGACAAATATTGAGATGTGTTCCTGAACTTGGATATATGTTGCTTGAAAACCTACATCATCCTTTCAGCTTAATTTCATGTTTTTTACTCCACAAAAAAAGAGAACAATTAGGTCCTGTGGACCCTCAGAAGAACTACAAGAGCTGGAGGGATGATAAAATTGCAGAGATATCTTAAGCTCTGTATGGATCATATCTCCTTCCCCTTTACCAAAGAATATTCAAAACTTGAGCCAATGGATTTTGGTATTCCCCTAAAAGTGTGAATAATATATACATACCCCTTGTGCTCACACAGTTGGGCATGAAATACAGTCAGAGATGTACAAGTATAAACTAGCTGCCTGCTGTTCAGTCCCACTTGAATAGGTATGTCAATGATGCACGTCTCTGTGGCTCTTTTTCCCACCTTGCACTCTGTTAGTAGTGCCCAAATGCACTGAACGCTCTCTGGGTATCTGATCCACATTAAAATTTTGTACAGTTAATAATACAAGTAGACCCAAATCTCTAACACAAAGCTTTTGTAACTACAACAGTAAGAATGAAAAGTTTCATCCTAACAATGAGATCAATACTGAAGATGAAATCTAATGCATTTTAAGTTTAAAACCAGTAGATTTTTGATCGTAGACTGCTAGTCTAGCTAAGTGTCTAGACCAGTATTTGTCAAAACCAATGGTTTCTCACTGTTTTTTTTTCTTTAAGAGAGAAAGCAAATTAATTATGATTCTAAAAAGATACCCTTCTTGTCTAAAATACATTTAAAACTAGTAATTAATAGCGAAACTATAAAGTTTATATGTAATTAAATGAAAATCACAACAATGAATGTTCCAGAATGAAAAGAGGAAGAACAATGTATTCACCATTTTTGTGACACCATTCCAAAGGCTCGGTGCTAATGATATGTAAACACCAAGGAAAAGACAAGAAAAATATAAAATTATCTGCAGGGTAAAACAAAGGTTTTCACAATCTTTTTAGAATTTCTGTTGACAGTTTTACAGGGGAGGGAAAAGTGACTTAAATAACAAGGATTTTCTTCTCTGAAAAAGGATTCTGCTTATGAGTTCTGCCTAAAATCTCTGCCATTCAAGTAGGTTTAATTGAGAACCAATTTTTTCTGTAAATCATGTGGTGCAACAGAATCCCTGATACATTAGATGTCACCTTAACTACAAGAAGGGGTCCAATACTGCTATCACTAAAATTACTTAGAGTTTTCACTTTAAAAAGTTAAATGATTCCACATATAATAAAGTATTATCAAATAATTTTGTGGGTTTTCATGACACTGGAACTTATTTTAAGGATGATGCCATTACTGTATTTAAATCTTTCTAAAAGCACTTCTAGCAACATACTACATTTATAGTCAAAAAACCAATAATATCCAGTAAATCAAACAAATTTAGATAAATACTCTATCTTGAAAATCCAACCCCTATAATCAATTGGCAGGTTTCACTACTACAATTTACCTTTGCAATGTTACCAAAACCCCAGAGATTAGGAAATCAGTCTTAACAGCTGCTGATATATCTCTATGGACACTATTATTAAAGCTATTAAGGCTGATACAATTGCACTTATGTTTCTTAACTACAAATATTCTAAAGAATAATACACAAAGTCATAATTATTTGCTTCTAGGGGCATGGCTGGAATATTACATTACCCCCCCCAGCCCAATTACAATGATTGAATACACAGTCAAAGAACTCTTAACCAAGTATTCCCCATCCAGAAGAAAAAAAATTAAAAATTTCTAGACTAAACTCTTTTTTGGATGCTAAATTAGCATGACTTTTCTTAATGTGAAAGGAGTCCCCTCTCTTAATCTTGACTCTGAGACTTATTGGGTCATAGTATATGCAAGACCTTGAAATGGTTGCAATAATAATGATCTCATAAGTGGGTTGTTAGACTAATTCGTTTTATTTTCAGGTACTATGAGACAATCACCTTAACACTATAAACACTCTAAAACATTCTGAAAGTGGTTATTTTTGGAAAAAAAATTACAAGTCGGTTGGGTTTTTTAATAAATTCTGTCTCTTGTTTCAGTGTATTTATTGCCATGAAAAGCAAATTATTTTAGAATCAATGCCTTCCTATTACAAATATTTATTAATTCAGGGGTATTTCTTACAAGTCTTACTGATAATTATGAAGTCAATACGTTTTTCTATCTAACAGCCTGAAAAAGTCCTGAATATATTAATAATAGGAAAGCAACAGCTACTAAGATTATGCTCATAGAAATGCTTTATTGTAATCTAACAAATGAGGATTAAAATATACGAAATGGTCATTCATTGAAAGTGAATTTAAACAGATGAAATGTTAAGCATTTAGGATGCAACCTCAATTTTACTAAATGTCAGTTATTATCTAGTCTCCAGTCTTTTCTATTCATACAAAAGGATGCAAATATGCAGAAAATAAAAATTATTTCTGAAAAAATAATAAACTATCATTTCTCTGGGGTGTTTTAGGTAAATTCTGTAACTTTAAGAAGGCATTAAAATCCCTTTTGAGTATCTTCAATGAGCCTTTACCTTTTTTAAGAAAACAGCAACAAGAAAGAATACCACAACCATGCAGGACTTAAAGAGATTTTCTGAGTTTTAGGTTTTGTTTTATTACTCTAATTCACATCACATAAATCCCCTTCTAAGTTGTCAAGCTAAACTTTAAGCAGACAAAATGTATTGGTGGTGGCTATTGGTTCCAGTGCTTCTACTAAAACAGTGTCCCAGAACTCTTTTCTCTGCATAGTGAAAAGCTTTCTTTTCCATTGTTCATTCATGCTTACTTTACTTGCATGATACAATATTTAAAACTCTTTTAAAGAAATATGACAGATATTTCTTCATTCCTAAAGTTTGCTTTTTGACTCAAATTGCAAAGAGCAATCCCAATGTTTCACCTTTTCTAGAGGCAACTTTCTTCTACATTTATAGCATAAAAATTTATCCAGAATTTATACAACCTCATGGTAGGCAAGCATGCCAAGCTATCAGTCACAGTCAGAACAGTGAGATACCTTCACCCTATGGATATTCAGGGCACCTGTACTGGAATCCTGAATCTTTCAGCAGAACCTATAGGGAGTACATTTCTAATGTGCCAATATGCCACCAGAAACTAGGTGGATCGCATATCTCCATTATTCCAGATGATATCTCAAAGATCTCTTTTAAAACTGAAATTTAATATTTCCCTATTTTAATTGGAAACATGGTTTTAAATTCAAGATAATATCTTATTTTTCTCACCTGTGTTATATCTCTGGTCATTCATGGTCATACAGTGGCCAAAACACTGAGCTCCACTTTTCCTTTTTATTTAGGTAATTGACATAGGACTAAAGAAAAAAAAAATTTCTCAGTTCTTAAGCACATGACTGTATTTTTTGCTGCATTTTCTAACATTTATTAGAATTTAATTTCTAAATTAAATTTTTGATAGATATCAATCCTGTGCAAGAGCCCAGCCCTCTTGTAACTCCTATCTTCCTATTTTGTTTTTCATGGGTGAAATACATGCCCCCTGTTGCTACGGAAGGCTTAGAGTTTGGCATTTTTTTTTCCTTACTCTGAGTATGGGTTCAGCCGTTTCTAATCAAGAGATATTTTTCTGCATACACCAACATCAATCACAATTTGCCTCTGAATTTGCATTATTAATTCCCCTTCAGATACTATGCCCTTAAAGTGAGGATTTTCATGGTATCCTACTGTTCATAAAACAGAAATATACATTGTTTTGCCTATGATTTCACCCTAAATTTCTATTAAAGAATATTTTACTTAAATTTGGAAATTTGATTATTCCTAAGCATCCATAGCTATCCGCACACCAAATTACAGCTGCATCAATTTAGAAATCACTTCTGCCAGTACAGAGTTGATTTTGATATTTTTTTCCTTATGTGTTGGGTTACTGTATTGGTTCTCCTCAATACTGTGGAAGGTCTTTCCTATTAGACAGAAAGTATATTTATTGAATAAATGGATTTACTGTGAATACTTGTGGGAAAATGTCATTCTTCATTTATACTTCAAGTTCTCGGTAAGATCCTTGAAGCATATCGATGTAGCTGAAACACTGTACATTTCCTTTTGTATATATTATTATTATACAATTGCTTTTCAAAGCTTCACATAATCAAGTCGTAAAGCACTGAAGTAGTGTTTAGTAAATTTTTCACCATTAATTCTATTTCATAAGACCTTCATCTGCCTGTCTGAAGAAAATATTAGAAGCATAAGAAGGCATAAAAAGACCTAGAACATCAAAGTGGCAATTGTTAACCTCCTTCCACAACAGGATGGGCTGAAATACTTTTCCACCAGACTGTGTGATTGCTTTTTCATCAGCACACATGCTTTTCCTCTGTATCATTATTGCATACTGCATGATCATTTGGATAATTTTAACACTTTTTAACACAGTTTTACATGTATACATCCCAGTGATGGCAAACTAAAATTAACACCTATGTTGATCTTGGCATACATTCAGATTTCTGATTAGCTGGCTCCTCGTGCCCCCAGTAAAGTCAGCTTGCTTGGTAAAGCAACTGGACAAGTATGACATCATAAAATAATGTCTAACAATTAGAAAATGTTAAGAAAATAATTCAATTCACAAAGCAAAATTAATCTGAAAAGTATATGAAGAAATCAGCTCAAGGAATGCCATTAATGGTCAGGGAGAGAAACTGAAATTTCATGTGCAAAGTTGCATATGCTACTATTAACTGAAAAACCTTCAGTGTTTAGTCATAGAACTTTATTTTTGTCCAAAATTTTTCTTGACTTTATAATTTCCTGATGAAAGAAAAACCTTTGGCTGGGGGGTAAAAAATAAAGAAAAAAAAAAAAAGGATTTTCTTCAATACTAAATTAACTAGAAACTGTTCTGAAATATCTACCCTCATCCAGAGCATTCATAGAATATTTTGTTTAGTTGCTTTTTCTGCTTTGGTAATTTCTAAATCGACATACACTAATGTGTTTTTCAAATTCAAGAGTATCAGGAGAGCCTTGCTTGAGTGGTGCGATCCTAAACTGGCATAATTAGGGCCCTGCCTGGG
This sequence comes from Anomalospiza imberbis, assembly GCF_031753505.1. Lineage (NCBI taxonomy): Eukaryota > Metazoa > Chordata > Aves > Passeriformes > Viduidae > Anomalospiza > Anomalospiza imberbis. The sequence goes on from NC_089685.1 coordinate 25,242,409, forward strand.
AGAGACCCATTAATAGAGCTGCACACTGAGTGGGGAACCATTCACACTTTCCCTCTCAGCTCTTCATGAGCTTTTCTGGGCAGTGAGCCAGCTGGTAAGAAAATCAGGCTGATCCAACCTGTTGCAAGAGCCTGGAGAAGTGGCTCAAGGGAACCTCCACCTCCCAGCTCTGCAGTGGGACTACTCACACAGCCTGAAGAGGAGCAATCGCAGCCATGCATTTTGGCTGTGCTGGGAGGGACAGCAGGGGGACAGAGCTTTCCAGCTGCTCAAGAAGGCAAATCAACTTCTCAGCAGTCCTTCGGGATTCCTATAGTTCAGAATACAAAAAACAGTCCACTCATCACCATACACAGCATTATGTCCTGGTGTCAGACAGGTTGCAGATTCTACTGTGAGGGAAAGATGAGTTTGCTGGTCTGCCATGCAAAAGCTGCTGTGAGAAGACCTAGACACTGTCTCTGAAGGTTTGTCTTTCTGAATCTGAATGAAGAAATGGACTGTGTGTTCTCCCTCTACTCCTAGCTCTCCAGAAGTACCAGAATCAACAAGAGATAAAGAGGAAAGACATTCCTGGACAGTCACAGTAACAGATTGACACATCAGATTCTGCACAGACGTGTTCAACATTAAAATGCCTCTTGAAATCCCAGATCACATAATAATCCTAATTAATATTCTGCACATTCAATACCTGTAAACAGAACTTGCATAATACTTATTTCCTCTGAATCAAATATATTTTATAATATTGCAACAATGTTGTCAGGATAAAGAGGTGATCTCTGCATCAGCTAGTTTGTGGGCTTTTTATCTCCTTTAGATACAGATGGATCTATTATGTGCTAACTTCTTTTAGAAAAGTGCTAGTTAAAATCTTCCCATCTTGCAAAGATCCCACATAAGGTTAGCTGGAATATTTTATATTCCTGAAAATGACAACACCTCAAGGTGAGCACATATACATTACACTAAAAAGCAAACCATACTAACTAGTGCAACTTTCTTAGTAGATATATTTTTTTTAATACTAGAAGTTTTCAAGAGTAAAATGTGACTTAAAGTAAATCTGTTATGACAAGGCTTTACAGCAACATGGAACACAATGCAAAATAAGGGTTTTCATGAGTAGAAAAGGTTGTCAAAGATAGGACGCGAGTCCTTGGAGCAAGTTCTATCTGCATAAGCAAGAACTTCCCAGCAACTTTGTGATACTGACACTTCCACTGTAAATGAACGTCCTGGGTTTTTTTTTCTTTATTATTGTATTTATACCTCTTCCTTAATAGAACTCCTGTTTTCTACACCATATAAGCTTGAACATGGATATTTCTCCTTCCCCTTCCCCCTACACCTTACGTAAAAATAACTCCTTGCCTTCTTTGCATCTCTTGGGGTTATCCTTGTCTTTAGAGTGGGTATTACTGATGCAAATTTCTGCACGTCAGAGGATAACTGCATATTCCTCCAAACAGACTTACAAGGGAAAATGGGACTTATGATTTTCCAGCAGCTATCTTCCAAATTTAATTTACCCCAAGCCTCAATGTTTGCTTATATATAGGCCACACATTTCCTCTAGATCTATACTCAAGAGGGAGAAAGACTGTTTATCACTACTCTCCTCTTACACTACATATTATGCATTTGTATTTGTATTTGCATCTTTCTACATCAGTGTTTTCTACCATGTACAAAATCCTCCTACTTCTTATGCTTAGTAGCATGCATTAGATAAACCGAAATATATAACATGCATTTTATGAAAAAAGAGTTTTAAACCAGTTAGATTTATTTCTATTTTTGTTCAATGTAATGCAAAGAAAACTTTCTAAGTTACAACCAAAACCAAGTTTTTTTTCTGTTTATAAAATGGCACTTTTTGACTGATATTAAGCATGCATGGTTGAAGTCAAAGTGCATTAAATCAGAGGATATAATTTAAAAGCAGTGGGGTTTGCTTCTTTTTTCCCCACATTCCCTATTTCTCATCTCTCATCAAGTCCTTATATATGTTTAAAAAAAGTAACTAAAGGTTACAATATTAATGATATGTTTGCTTATTTATTATGTGCAATGAATTTTAAACTCAGACCCATATGAAGATCCAAAGGGAGATGACCAAACTAGGAGGGAGTAAATCAAGGAGAGTGGGTTAAAAGAGACAGTGAATATCTTTTCATGCTAAATTTTTGCATTTTGAGTGTCTTTAAAAAAAATGGTTCTTCTGATGGTATGCACCAATGAAATAAAAATTAAGTAATTGAACTTAAGTGTATACATTTCCTTAATTTTATCAAATTATTACACTTCAGTGAAGTGCTTATGCAAAATAAACAAAGCTTACCATAACAACTCAACACTCCATACAGCATGATATTTATACAACTAGCTTGGTACACACTGAGCTTAACCCTTAGATTCCAGGAGTCATGATTTCATGACATGCCATCCTCTTATAGAATGCATTGTACTGATGTTGAAACAACAAATCTCCTAGCCTGAAGAAAAAAATATCTAACCAATTCATTGTAGATATATTTAACTATGGGGCTGAAGATAATTATCTTTTTATTCTCATCGACATAACATTCACAGTCTGACTCTGAGAAAAAACTCCTTTAGAGACATTACTGGGAATAGAAACGACGAGGCAAACAAATAGAATTACAACTGTGCATATCACCATTCTATGCAGAAAACAACAGTATGTGCATCATGGATAGATTAGTCTAAGCATAGAGACTGCCTTCCTGGAAGGGAAATAATTGCAATGCTGTACACTAACACCCACCAATGGCGGAAAATTGACAGCATTTACCTTTGGGTTATGCTTGTGCTCTCACAGCTCTTGAAGAACTCCAAGTCTCACTCGTGACTGTAAATGTTACATAAAAACAAAGCTGCCAGTATTAAAGGTAGATGATACCAGGTTCTTCAGTGGCTCTAAGGACAGTGACTTTCTGCCCTAGGAAAAGGAACTACATGTTCTAAGAGCCAAGGTGACATTTTTCCCTGTTATGGCTACCATGGACATTTGGCGATAAGGAGAGAAATCCGTAAAAACGATTAGTAAGATTCACCGTGGATTACCATTATAACCAATTCTACAGAAAAGAAAAATATTCTGAAACAAAAATTGGTACTACAAAAATCTTAACCTTACTACAGCAATATTTTACTGGATGCATAGTAAAATAGTAAATGCTATTTTCTCATCATATTCAGGTTAACATTACCCTCAACTCTCATCACAAACCCTCCATAGCTATTTTGCAATATGTCATTAATCAATGTATGTACTGATTGGATCCATTCAATTGGTGCATCAGTGTAATGAATGGCATATATAAACATGTTTCAAATACATTTATTCGGCTATCTATACATGAAAGTAAAATCACTACCACAATTGGTACTCAAGCTTGTCAAAAGGGATGTTTTTCTTCTTCTGTTTTACATAAGACATGCTAATGGTTATGCCATCTGCAGTGTAAAACCCAGGCAAATGTAAATCAAAGTAATAGTAGATCAAGAAAAGTGTCTATCTAAAATTGTAATTTTTGCAGGTATTCTGTTAACTCGCAATCTAAATATAAGCCTCCTGTCCCTGAAAAAATAGGACAACTACTAGTTAAATGTAACTTTTGCATTAGAAACTAAAACAAAAACTTCTGCACTTTTACAATAGATCACATAGGTAGTGGTGCATTTGTAAAGGCTTTTCATGAGGTTACAAAAGACACTAAAATTATTCTAGGAAAATTTCAGCAGTTCCCCTAAAGACATCCCTTCAGTAAAGCACAGTAGAACATGATGACTTACCCAACACCCTTTTTTTGCAAAGTTGAGGACACAAATTGGAAGGTTTCTTCAATCAGCTTTCAAATTGCTGATTAGCTAGTAGGTGCTGTAAGTCACTAAAATACTTGACGCATTACGAAACAACAGAGAGAACATTCATAAAAACACCATATGCTACTTTCCCCCAAAAAAGATGGCCACTAAAATAAATACTATTTTTTCCCTCTTTGTCTCATGGAACAACGGAATAGTTTACATCAAACTACAGAGCACGAGATGCATGGCAAGGCTTACCTAATAGCTATGTTTGCTTGCAGATGTGTAAGCTAGTTTTAAAGGTTTTATTGCATTTTTACAAGATTGATTAATCTATTCTAACATACTGATAGTTGCCAGATTAGTAAATTGCTCTGAAATGGAGGAAATTAGATATGCACTAATTTAAAAGTATTTTAAAATAATGGGAGTAGTCAGTTTTCTCAGTCACAAACACAAGCACAAGTATTTTTGCCTTAGAACCTTCAATTTTGCCTTATAAAGCTTACATAAATTTAGTAATTTCTACTGCTAGAAGATTTTGGCTAAAGTTATCATTAAATTTGGCATAAGAAAATAATAACGCCTAACAATTTTATGACAGTATATGGTCAAACAGGCAACGTGATGATCAAAACGTGAATTCCCACTACATGATGAACAATAAACAGTAAGAGACAGAAATAGAAAAGCTCGAAGGACTCGCATCCAAAACCTTTATACATCCTTTTCACTAAAAGAGAAAATTAAAATGTAGTTTGTGCTTATACCTGAATTTACATGTTATTTGTTATATAAAACCAAAGTCTGGGAGCAAATTCCATTTTTCCTCTCCTTTAAAAATGAACCAAATGAAGTGTTCAAGGCCAATAGGAGACACTGTGTACACACTGATGATGGAAGAAAAAGTTGGAAACATAAGCAATAAATCTAGACTTTAGGGAGCATGTAACAATTCTGAAAATAATATTATTTGTTTTATTTACTTCTTTCTGCCTCTCAAGTGTGACTCATAAGATGCCTCCTGGGAAACAAGTGACACAGCACCAACACATCAAGCCCTAGCATTTGAAAAGCACCAGGCCATAGTTAGTGTTTTGAGAGCATGAAAGCACAAGAGTCCATCCCTCTCTTCATCTCATCATCCTCTGGCTTCTGTGTATGACTGTCTTTGCCTCCAAACATGGTTTTCTATAATTTCAACAATGCCTACCACAAACAGTGCACCCCCAGACTTCTTTAACCCTGAAAAGAAAGTTTGGGAATGGGTGGAGAATCTGAAAAGAGAAGTCAGTAGCTCCTGGACTGTGCTGGTTTAAAAGGCGAAGGATTAAAGTAAGAAAAAATATGGAAAACATATACTGGGAAAATACCACTATTTATGCCTGTTTCATATACTTTCCTTATTGTCTGGTGGTGCTGGCCAATTTAGAGACAGAACATAGGTCTAGATGGATCTTGCACGCTCCTTATATAACCCATGTTATCTTTCAGAATGAGGAGCTAGCAGAATGAAGCACTTTCACAATATTCATTACATTAATCATTTTCATGGTTCAACCCTTCAAGGTCACTTATTCCACTTTAAAAACCTAAAAATCCCACATAGTTCATAAGCTTCTACCTTTATGGCTACTCTTCTTATGTGCCTTCAGTGCAGAAGGTATTTGATAGAAAGCAAATGCGAATTTGCATTTACAAAGCAAAGTCAAGGGTGATGAGTGGAAAGTTGAGAGGGTCCCAGGATAGCCTCAGCCAGGACTGGACTACAGCTACAGCATGGCAGGATGCCATCATGTCATGTTTTCCTTTTTGCTATTTTCTTTAGTCATATTCCTAAATTCTTGTTTGGTTCAGAGCAAAAAAATAAAACCTTAAAAGTGTATTTGAAGAGAGCTGATCAGGAATGTGGAACTGTTTGCTGTGTCCAACACTGCTCTACCAAGTTTCACAAAGAAAAGGAGACAATGTGAATCACATTAAGAAATGGCACAAGTGAACAAATTTCACAACATTTCCCTAGTGGAGAAAAAAATACATTCTAGTGCCTGGGGTCCTCCATTATGCATGACAAAAACTAAAAATGAGATAAAAACACCCTACTCCATCAGAAAACAGGGGAAGTCCTGAGAGAATAAATGCACATCCAGAAAAATAGATGTGAGGAAGAGAATGGTAGGATTTATACTTTTTTAAATTTCTTGAACAAAATAAAATTGTCTGTAACAAAATGTAATTCAGCAGTTAAGCACCCATATCTGGTCTAAATACAAAAGAGAACAAGTTTTGTCAGCAGAATGCAATTTGACATGGAACTCTGCATTAGGAATAAATGAATTAATACCTCATAAAAACACCACACTGATAAAATTTTCCAAGAACAAAACTCTCTTTATGTTTTTCCTAATGCATTTAAAATAACTATTCAATAGCAGAACTTCTGTTTACCCATTCACAATCTAAAACCCAACAACATCCTAATTTAAAATTTCATTACATGTTTTTTCTAAAATGGCAGACAGATCCTTCAAAATTTCATGCACTTGTGTTGGTAAGTTTCTGAACATTTCTCTGTCACTTAGATATTGTAATTGTGAGGTATTTAGCTTTTCTCATTTTTTCACAGATACTGTTTTGCGTCTACTCTTAACATGTTTTTACAATTTAAACCATGTACATATAAAAATCACATACCAATTTTGTAACATGTCTATAAAGAATTAATGTACCACAGTCACTGAACTCACACCTTTTAAGCATGTACAGCCACAAAAGGCTTTTGCAGCCTATGGTGATTTTTCTCTGTGAAGTCAGCAGCAAGAAGCCTGTAACCTGCAGCATGTGAATATGCACACACGGCGTTAGAGGACAGGCACTGACACACACCCTTCACGTGTGAGCGAGCTCGGCACTCTTCCCGGAGATTAAGGTCCCAAAAGCAAGGAGACTTTACTAACCTGCAGCGGTCTCTGTTTCTCACTGCCTTTAGGAGATTTCAGTCCACTTGTCTGTTGCTGTAAAAGCAGCTGCCTTGCTGCCTGGAGTGCCTAAAAGTATTAAAAAAAAAAAAAAAAAAAAAAAGTAAATAGATGCAACCAATTCCTAGAAAGAAATCAGTTACTCATTGCTAATGTTAGGCAAAAGTCCAATTGAATGAACATAATACCCTCCTATAAGATTTGTATTTGCTAGATTTCAGACTTCAGGGTTTGTTTTTTTTTTTTACTTGAAACATTAAAAAAAATATTCTGAAAGTACATATATAAGACTTCACTAGAATTTATGGATGAACATGAAATCCTGCAGGAAATAAAGTTAATTTGTTTGAAGTGCTTGAAGAGGAAAAATCATAAACTGCATCAATAGCCTCATTTCCACAAGGAACTTGTCTTTGAGTGTTCAACTAAAATGCCCACTCCCTTGCAAATTATCATTCAATTTGCATTTTCATATTACAATTTGAAGTAAAAGCAAGTAGACTTCAAGTGTTACCAGAAGCTGTAATTAAATTTGACAAATCAACATCAGATTATCTTGAAAGTGAATTAATAAGGATATTCATTGAAGATTAAAAACACTTTTTGTACTTACAATTCAAGGAGAAACCTCTCCTTTGACAAAAAAAGAAGAGTACAGTTTTAATGCCAAATAAAAATGAGTGGTTTTAATTTGCATTCTTAGGAAAATCAGAGAACAAAGAAATTATTACTCAACCAACCAGATCAGGCTCAGGGATGACAGTATACCAATCAAAATAGAAGATGTTTTAATTTATTTTACATTTTCATTTCAACTCAGCCAAATACAGTTAAACATGCGAAATGTAAACAAACATTCCACTTACCCAAAGAATGCTAATCTATATTATTTTTTCCTATAAAATTATTTTTTAAATGTCAAGTGTTAAAAACTGGTACTTATTTAGAAATTTTTAAAAAAACAACAAAATAAACCAAAAAACCTGATTCAAAACACTTTCACTGAAACTACCTGGAGAACTCATTTTTTCCCCTTAGAAAAATTAGCTCAATAAATACCAGTTATAGCTTTACAATGCATCACACTATTATTTCTGTTATTAAAACCTACTGTAGAAGGAATGTACTGCAACAAATGCCATTTGATCAATGTTGCCTAAAATAATAAAGATTCTCAACTGATAAAGAAAGGTACAATTTTGATTAGACTCAAATGAGCTGGTTTTTAAGATAGTTTCTAGTATCCATGACAACAGTTGCTTTGACAAGATGTGCATATGGCATTACACTGCCAGCTGGTGTGAACAATGTTTGAACTACTGCATTGAGATGCTGAGCAAACAGAAAAAGTTGCCACGTCTTAACCCTCAGGGAAGGCAGTCATCCCCTGATCAATTATGAAAAGACAGAGAGAGGGCTGCTACAGTCTGGCTCCAAGCAAGTTTCCTGAGAAGGCAGGCAGACATAGAAAACCAAAGTAAACAAAGTGAATGCACTAGTACCATCTCCTAACAACATTGATTTGTCTCCCCATAGAAGGCCCTGGTACAAAGTTTGCAGAGCAGACTTTTAACATTTGGAGACATTCCCACAACAATCCCTGTATTGTTTCATCAAATTCTCAAGTAATTATAGGTCAGCTACACAAAGAGTATACATTCCTCTGAACCTAAGCAATGAGACACACAGAACTATCTTCTCTCTGCCAAAAATAAACAAAAGTTAATATATTTAAAAGTGCATTTGAAATATTTTGTTACCAAGGAACCACTGGGTGCATGATCTCTTCTGCACTCACAGTTCTTGAGCATATCCTAAAAGACAGTATTTCTCTGCCTGAGATCAGAATTAAATGTATCTGTTGATTTCAAGGGCACCAGGATTTGGTCCCAACTTCTTGCATGGCTGAAGCAAAAACAGATTAAAAGCACGAACAGAAGATATGTGGCAAATTTGTATTCCTTAATCTCTAGTGCTCTCCAAAAGGAAAACCTTAATGGAAGCAAGAGAACTACTGCACTCCTGAATTCATGAGAGACTGTAGAGTAAAACTAACCTCACCACTTGAGGTGATACTGCTAGGAGAATGAGAGAAGAGACCTGGAGTAAGAGGAAATGGAAAAAACACATAAAGACAATAATCTTTTATTTTTGGCAGTTGCAGAAATCCTCATCTTATTCAGCAGCAGTGTCTTCACATCAATACAATAAAACAAGCAAGTAAGCACCTGGTAAAGCTGTACATTTAGAGTACTTGAAAATTAGAGAATTATAGTCTGCTGTAGCTTAGATTTAATCTAGACTGATTTCAAATTGTGGCTAGCATACTCCTGTGGAATGAGCCTAAGAAAGTATGACTTCCTACAGCTAACTACAAAAAGAGTCACACTTCATGAAAAAGTGAGGCAGCACAACAGGATATGTTTGCATAAAAGGCTCTACTACTTAAACTATTTTGATTCATATGTGCTGGTTGGGATACCTCTGAAGGAGTAATGGCTTATCTTTTAATACAGAATGTCTTACAAATGATGACTACCTGAATACTTTAGTGATCTTATTGTGGCAGTTTAGATTATTGTAAACACAGGAGATAGAAGAAGAACAGAAAACAATTTCAAGAGATCAGAGATGATTTAAAACTCATAAGGAGAAATCACTGTCAGCCTTTGTTCTTAGAGCAGTCATCATATGCTATTTTTTTCTCCAAGTGTGCTGCTTAACTTTACATTTTGCTACACGGTAAACAACCTCCCAGAAACACTGTTAATTTCAAAGCATTATTACTGACATTATTCATAAGTGAAGATCATGAGACTACAAAGTATTAGTACTAAAAATTCATTTGCTGCTATTAAATCCTTGCAAAACAAATTGACACCTTGAAAGAATCTTACAAAATTCATAGTTTAATATCTACACTTTCAGTAAACACCCATCCTATGTATCATTTATAAATTTCTCTGACAATAACTCATGATCTAAAAACAGTGTAATGAATACAAAACAACAGGTGCTTATAAATCTGACAAATCAAATTTATGTTGAGTCCCACCTCAAATTAAGTGCAGAAAGAACAGATTCTAGGGCACACAAAATTGTATCTAGTTCCCAATAACAGTTGTTTCAAATTTAGTAGGAACTTTTCTTTAATTATCTAAATTAGTAAAACTACAAAAAAAATCCAATGTAGACAAAAGCAATAAAAAGAGCTGAGGATTAGAAATTATTTTATTTATGTAAATGAAAATCATTATAATGCTTTAAGTAATGGCTATATAGGAAGGAAAATTTGGGCATATGGTTTCCAGAACTCACTGTGTCTTCTAGTAAAATATTTATTGGGAACACTAGTTCTTAATATTTACTACGAAGCTTTGGCATAGCTAAAACTCAAGCAGAACAGAAATGAAAATAATTGCATATAACTTACACTATTAAAGTTGATAAATTGTGGTAAACTTTGCTGTTTGTTGGCATTATTACTAGGAGATATGACTTCCTTTAATATTGTATTCCAAACCCTTCTATTTGATCTAAGCGGGATTCAAAATTATTTTTAAAGTTTTACCATTTTAATAAAGTGAAAGCCGTCACCTAAAGATGGTAAGCTTATTACTTTGTTTTTTAGAAATTAAATATATGTGTATTTTTAGGAAACAGATGTCACTCATATCCTTCCTTTAAAACCAGGAATGTTTAACCTATCAGCCTGTTGCATTTGAGATGTTAAAATGAAAAATGACATCTATGCCCATTAATATCGTCAATGTATAAACAGCACAGCGTGACACATTCTTGAGAGCTGAAGGCTACAAAATCTCTCTGAAACATAAATAACAAAGCACTCAGAAGGATATTTGATGTTGATATTCATCTCTGAGAAAAACACTGCTGCCTGGGCTTCTTATGAAAATAGATGCAGCCCAAATGGATCTCCTGTAATTGGTTTCAGATAGCGAGGTCAAAAGAAATATGATACAAGAAACTATTATGTGGAACAGGCGAAACAAGAATGTTTATACAGGCACTCCCTATTTATACTGACAAGAGGTGTATACTCTGCAGATAACCAAAATACTTGCCAGAAGTCAACCAGATTCTTTTCTTTCTTAATTCCAAATACCTATTTTATTTTTTCAAATGACTGCATACCCTAACATTCCTGCTGAACGTAAAATAAGTTTCTGAACATCTAAGTTTCCAAATGGCTGAATATGTCAAACGAGAGTCATCTCTCTGGTAGCACTACACAACCGAAACGTATCAACATGCTAAGCTGGATTTAAGGCCAAAGACTGCTCTGCGCTGGCTGAATAACAAGTTAACCAAATTATTACACAGCTACATTTATTATAAAAAACACTTCAGGAGAACCTCTGACCCTTTATAACCTGCTCGAGGTCTATTCTCTGGCTGGCTCCCAACAAGAATCCCAGAATTACCCATAGTTGTACAAAAACCCTCAAAAGATAGTGACTGAAAGGCAACATTGTTTAACTCTTCCTAATAGCACTCAAATTATATGGATAAACCTTTGTTTCTCACTGATTGTATTTGCCCAGAAAGTTCTCCAATGAATATCACAATCAGTCAGCACAGCAGCTTCTAATCTTTCCAAATAGAGTAGTAAAGCAGCCAGCACTATTCAAAGAATCCTGAGTTTAAGATGATCCAACTCCTTTCCAGCAGTAGTCTCTCCAGAAGCCTTGACAGAGAAGGCAAACTCAGTGAAAAACAGTCTTTTTTCTCTAAGACACACAAGCAGAACTGAGGACAAATGTTCCACACCAGGAAGCCCAGTATGGATTTCTGTATATAACAGAAATCCAAGCCACATAACCTGTCTGATTTCACCAACGAGAGACTGAACAATTTTTACAGTGTTTGCTATAGAAATAGACCAGATAGCTAAGGCTGTTGGCACCTATTTCAAGGAATATGTTACCCAAAAAAAACTACATGTTCTCTAAGAAGGATTTCACTCAATTAACCCAACATCAGACTATATCAACACTCAAACAAAAAAAAAAAAAGGTTTTTCTGTCTTCTAAATCTAGATTAGGGCACCTTGCCTAGTAGCAGAAAATAAACCTGGAAGAGATCCAAATGTTTGAAACTATATTATGCTCCAGCAGAAGAGGCAATAGTCTTTGACACATTACAAGTCCAAGTACTCCTACCACCAGGCTGCTAGACAGGAGGACAGGAAGTGGTAGCGCCCACTAAATGCAGTAGTAAACCCAACCCTACAGGGCGGGATTAAGTGAACATTCAATATGTTTGAAATCATTTGCTACATTAACACTACAGGAATTTGTGCAAATGACTTCCTGGCTCTTGGATACCCAGGCTGCCTAGCTTTTCCAAGGCTGGGAAAATTCTTCATTTGCTCAGGACAACAACTCTTCATGCCTAGAGAATTTCAAAATATATCAGCAGAGCACATTGAGGGCTGGGGGCAAGTAGAAAAAGACATTCTGGATCACAGTTTCACTTACATACTTACATTCCTCAAGTGATTCAGCTCAGAAAACATAAGAATATCTCTAGATATGGCTCTCGTTTCCTTGGACTAAAAGCACTTTGCTGTTGGTTGGTTGGTTGTTTAGTGGCAAGGGTGAGGGGGTGTGTGTGTGGTTTGTTTTCTTAGGCTGATACTGCCAGTTTCAGCATATTGAGGCTCTGATTTTGATTCAGATTTTTGGTCTTCCCTGTAACACAAATGCCACTAGAAGAAATGATCCTTAATCTACCTGAGCTTCTGCTCTATCCTGATGTTATCCAGGACTAATTTTCAGTTGAAAAGAAAAAGTAACAGTAATAAAGTGATAAATGCAACATGAAGTCTTATAATGCTGTTTAATAAAAGGAAATTAATCACATAATTTTCATAAACCTATTTTCAAACAGCAATCTATCAGAGAGAAATTATGCATCTGTAGTTATTGACCTTTCATTTCACCATGACTGATTTGTAATTAGACTAGTTTTGTGAAAAATAATAGTTAATTACCATATTTTTTTTCACTCTAATTGTTTTGGCTTTTTTTTGTTGTTGTTGTTGTTGTTTGGTTATAGGTTTTTTTGTTCAGTGTCTTCCTTTTTTTTTCCTGTGTGAAGGATGCTAAATAAATACAGGGCACTAGGAATTAGCAGTTTACATATTTCATTTTATAAAGCCAATTTAACTTCTTTCCCTATAACCCAATTTAATAGATTCTAAAGACTTCTGCAAAAACAACTCTTTAATTTTCCCTGCCCATTATTTGACTGACCAAGAACTAGAAGAAAAACACCCATAACAGTTACATGCTTCAATTCCTGGTGGCATTAGCAGGAATGTCTTCCCTGTAGACATAGTCTGCATTGGTCATTAGGGCACCGTGTCAGACCACGCATAACATGGTGCCTGACAGAAAATCCAAATGCTTTCTTCAAAGCTCAAACCAGCTGAAGAATGCTAATGTCAAGGGTTAGGAGAGATGGGGGCTCACAACACCAAGGTGTGCTTGAACCTGACAATCTCCTTTCTTTCAGACCACATGCCTGAACTTAACTTTCCTTTTATACACACAGAAGCAAACAATCTACTCTTACTTCTTTCCTACTCCTTACATTACACAGTGACTAACTGAATTTATTACATTAAAAAAAACCCCAACAAAACAGTACACACATGAAAAGCCAGCAATCCAAGCTCACAAATATTCTGACACTGCTATATTCTTCCATGGGGTGTAATTTTTAAGAGATTGGGACATGTAATAGCTAAACAGAAGAGCTAATCTCTTAGTTCTACATGAAACGAATGTGGTAATGGTGGCACATACCAGATTTCCACATGAAAACTGGTATGATCTATTTCCAAAGAAAATCTGCTAACTGATATATAAAAACTATTTAAATGTGCAGGCAAAGGAAAACAATCAACACAGCTATCACATGAGTGAAGCCAGAAATAAAAAAAATCCTTAGAATTATTATCAGTTTATATAATATTATGCATATAGGTAGAACGCATACATAGGATTGATTTGGAAGGAGTCGGTTAAAAAAAAACCTTCTTTTGAGTCTGTCCACTGTAGACATTTCCTTATTGGCTGTGAAACCCACTTTCAATTAAAGCAGTCAGAAACTAAGTAGTTAGGTAGAATAATAGATTATTTGATAATTTATAAATAAGAAAGGAACTGATGCAAGTTAAATCAAGGGCAGCCCCATGTGTATTAAGATCAAAATTCAGAGCAACTTTGGGAGTGGAAAGGAACAGAGTATCAAAGGAAGCATTTTAACTGTTTGAGTGCTGTTAAAAGGCAAAAGTTTCAACTGATAGAAATCTGAAAGGAAAATTTTAAATTAATCACAATTAATCATGGAAATTATTAATCAAATTATTAACAAAAAATCATCAACAAGATATAAACTAAGCCAAGAAGTGAGGTAGATACAAACCAGTAGGAAGCATACACTCTATTTTGATCTGGCCAACAGCAAGAGTCCCAGAATAGAACCTCAAGTTTGAGAGGACAGATCTGAGGACTGATTAATTTTGTTAAGTAATACAGAGAGATAAAATAACATGTGAAGAACAAATGCCAAAACAATTTTACCCCAAAATAGCCCTAAACAGAATGAAATAGAAGTCAGAGTGAAATATGTCTATCTTTACAACTTATTTTCAATTAAATTACATTCTGTACTCACTGGAAAAGGAGTGCTGACACCAAGTACCAGAAGCACAGATTCCTCATCCAGATATCCTCCTTGCCAGCTAGTAACCAAAACTACCCATCAAAGAAAATGGATCTACATGGTACCAAAATTAAATAAAATTACAGTAATTGTACTAATCAAACTCTCTCAGCCAATCCAAGTGTGAGAAATTACATATCCATTGAAGAGCCACTGATTGAAAGGGTTCCAAATATATGAATGATAACAGTTTGATTTACCACTGCCCTTACAAATCCATATCCAGAGGAATGAGTGAGACTGTAACCATGAAAGGAAATATTACCAAGATGGTCATATCAAGCTTTTAGTGTATGGGAGGAAGGCACAAAAGCCATTACTGAAATATCCAGTTGATTATCAGTGGAGAAGAAAAAGGTCATGACTGGGTTTCGTATTTGATATTATAAATTTAAATAATGTTTTAAATAGTTTTAATAGTTCTAATTATTGACTTTTAGTTCTTACAAGAGCATAATTTAAAGAAATCTCAAATTTAATACATATAGCTGTGATGAAAACCATGAATAGAAGACATTAAAAAAATCCTGTCATATTATTATGATAAAAGAAACTGGGATATAAAAATAGAAGTGCCATACAAAACTGGTATTTTCTTTACTTTCCTCAACCTTCTAAAGACTCAGTTAGTAAAATGTACCCAGCTTGGGACACAATGGCTCAAAGAGGTGGATCATTTTACCAGTATCCAGATAAGAATGGTAATAATGATGTCAATGAGAAAATCCAACATAGGGGATGGCAGAAGACTAATCATAAAAACAGGAATGAACCCCAACCCTAAAGAAGCAACACTCATCAGCAAGTTCTTGCACAGAACAAATTAATTGTATTCCATGGTAAACACAATCAAAAACGGCCTTAAACTGAATCCAAGGAGATTCAATTAAATTTAAGAAGAAACATTCCATTGACAGAGTAGTGGAGGAGTACAATAAATTGTGTACATGCTGCAAAATCATTATCGCTGAACTTGTTCAAGAAGCATCTTAAGGAATAGTTAAGAGCACCAATTCTGCTCTGGGACACAGAAGATCTTTAGAAGTGTCTCACAGAACTGTTTTATTTGATTGTGTGGCTCCTGTGAAAGCATGCCAAGTTCGGATTACTGTGATGTCTAACACCTTGCTACATTTCAAATAACACTATGTTCTCATAAACTGAATATCATGAAGTTCCAGCATGGTTTGTTTCCATGGTGAGCTAACAGCAGAGGATCAGCAAGAGCTGAACATACAGAGCTGCTCTTTGGAATTTTCCGACCTTACATGACCACTTTTGTGTTTATGAGACTATCCTTGAAATTTTGGACTGAACTGAGAAATAGTGTATACAGAACAGGAGATGGCTTAGAAAGAAATGCTCTGTGCCCTATCTGCAGTCAGAGCCCCTGATCAGGATTCTTGTGTCCTCACCTTGAAGTATGGACACAACAGTAGTAGCAAACAACATTTTCTTGTTATTACAATTCTTAGTAGGAGCAACAGAGATGTGGCTGAAATGGAGAACTAAGAAGAGGAGAGAAAAATAAGGCAAGAATGAGGGTCCAAAGCACCACTAGATCAATTTAAGCCAGACATCTCCACAAATAAAAAAAAAGAGCAAAAACAAACTGACCCATTTTTGATCATGTTTTTAATGAACTAATTTGATCCAAAGTCACTATGTAATCTCAACCACATTAAAAATCAGTATATATTGCTAAAGGTAAATCAACTGAACTGAAATCCTACTGCACATATTTTTTATTTTTTCTTATGGATATTTTTGTAATGCTTTCTAAAACTTCAGTTAACATAAACTAAACTAACAGGAATATATTCAATAGAAGAATGATTAGGGGAAGAAACAATAAACGTGAATGCAAACACGCCATGTAACAATAGCCATTTTATTTGCAATCTTTCAAGGCCTTTGAGAAACCATATTTTGGAGACAGAAGTGGAGTTTGGTCTGTAGCTGAAAAAAATAAACAAACCAGTAAAAACTTGTCTTGATGTGAGATAAGGAAGTAAATTACGCAAATAGCAGCCTATTTCTAGACACTAAACTTTTCAAAGGTGGCCATTGGGCAATAGTTCTGAATGTGCTGAAAACAAAAGGTCTGCTCTAAACTCCTTGGAATAATTCTGAGCACCAAAATCTGGTATCAAGTGTGGACAGTGAGATGCCAGAGGAACCTCTGCTACATGATCACAAATTGGTTTATATATTTATATAAAACATATAAGTGCTATCTGCACTTGCAGTCTACTCTGACCTGCTTGAATTATTACAATTTCAGCTATTCTCTTGGACTGCTTATCTATCTTTTAACTTTTTGGTGCATTTTGTGATGATCTAGCAGGCACAATCCAACACAGATACCTTTGTCTCTGAAGAATACCAACCTTCAGGTTCTTGCTGTAATTGGCAAGTGAATTGTATGTTTTGAAAGGTAGCCTTAACAGTCCATGTAGACAGTGCTACTAAGAAAGCATTCTCTACTTCGGGGACTTTTAAGAGTTAAGATTATAAAAAGAGTGAAATGACAAAGAGTTTTAATTTTAAGCTAAAATGCAAGTATAGAGAGACAGGCAAATGTCCTCGGGCTCCTCATCCCAGTTTCAGTCCTTGTGAGGACATCTAGTAAGAAGTATATTCTTTATGATTAGAAACTTGCAGGGATGAAGAAGAAAAGACCTGAAGCTATTAAAATTGTTTTGCAGAAGAGGAATAAAGATATTTTGCAAATCCCAGGGCATTTAGGTGCTGGAGAACCGATAGCAACTGCACAAGGAATTCCCAAGTAATATGCACGAGCAATGCAACAGGTTACACATTTGAATTAAAAGGTAGATGTTTCCATCACACTTCATCAAACTCACCCAGGAAAAAATTATCCTTTTTTATACTGCCTTGGCATCTACGGTAATCTTCCTAAATAGCAAGCTAATCAAGGAATTATAATCATAAATATGCTCGGGGGCATTATCACCTTTAAATGCATTCGTAAAAGCAGACACACCCAGGTATGCTGGTGCCAAACATATGTAATACTTCTCATCAGTATTCTGGCATCAGAGTGTAAAAATTTCCTCTGAACCATGCAGCATATATTACATAATCACTATCACTAATATACACATAAAAAAGCTCTTGCAATCAGTGCATGATCAAAATATGTTGGAAATTAAGTTTAGATATAAATTTTACTCCATATTTTCTTTCAAATACTCTTTACATAAATCAAAATTTAATAATCAGCTTTTATTTTTTCAGTCCTCTGTCATGTCATCAACTTACTATGGTCTTAGCTCAGTCACTAGGCTTCTTTTCTAAAGACAGTCCTCCTTAGACAATGCACAGAGTTCAGATTGCATGTCCTAGAAATATTTTCCAGATTCTCCTTCCTACAATATTTTCTTTTTCCTTCTTGGTTCTTTTTAAACCTCAGCAAACTGTAACTATATTGCCTTTTAACCTAATTTACTAGCCAGGATGCAGTGCATCTTCTTTGTGAACATTTATCTATCTTACCAGATCATCACTTCTTCATACCATGAGTTTCAAGTATCACACTTGAAGTATCTTCAAGAATGAAGACACTTGAAGTATCTTCATACATGAGTTTCAAGATCCACACACGGATCTATTCGTGACTAGATATCTCAATGCTAGTACAGTGTTACAATCTACAGTAAATTTTAATTTAGCTGTTATTTTAAAAAAAATTATGCCATCTATTAGAGATAGATGTTTTATTTTGCAGGATAAAACATAGATAATTTCATCTCTGAGATTTGGGAAAAAACACATGACAGACATCATAGTATTATAGTATTTTTGGTCAGAAGGCCTTGCCTTTTATGAGAAAGCTTTCTGGATAATGCCTATTCGTCTACTGCAATTCCCAGGGATCTTCTTGTGCCATAGGACAGTGGACTAAAGAATAAAAACAGGAGAGAAACTATTTTATGTGAGGACTTTGGGATGGCTTTGAAATACTTTCTGGAGCATAGTTTATGGCATAAGGCTTGTGTTGCTACCTGAAGAAAGAGCTGTTGCCAGCAGGTGAAACAATCTTTGATTTTAGATGAATGTCAGAGGTCCTCACCCTCTTCTCCAGCAATCCCCAGGTTCATTAATAGCACTAAGACATGAACCCTGCAAGCACTTTCATGTATAGAGTTACAAAAAAATATAAGGAGTGCATTACTAAAAAAGGTATGATGACAATATCACTTTTACCAACTCTCTCAAGCTTTACCTACACTGAAACCTGGAGAGAGACTGAGAACATGATTTTCTGCACCAGCAAGCTGTGAGTACATCTCTGGGCATGCATTTTTCACCTCTGCTGACCCATGCTCTCCCTAGCTATGCCCTGGCACAGCTCTGCAGTCAGACCTTTTAAAGGACCAATTTGACTATGGAATTGGTGCAGCTATCCCATTTTGGGGGACTAAAATGCTTATTAGCTCACTTGTGTCTCACCCTGTGTCAACCGCTCAGTTTAGTATCCATGTGTTTAATTTACTAGTGAAGATCATGGCTATATGCTCAAAATAGTTGAGCTAAATGTTGTTTTGAAGCCTCTCTTGGCAGAAGCAGCCAGACTGTGATTTTGGGATGGCTTGTGAAAGTGTCAAAGAACCTTAATTTCATGTTGGAAGGTTGAAAAAAAAAAAAGTTTTCAAAAAAAGAGCAGACATTCCAGGGTGGGGGAATCAAGACTCCTTTCACTCTGAACTGCTGCATCCTGAACCTCTCATGGTGTATCTGCTGATGAGTTTTAAGTACAAGTTTTATATAGACACCTTATGCATCTGGGATGAGTTCTACTGATGAAAGTCAAAATTTTGACAACAGTCACAGTTTTATGAAAAACCTTAATTTCCTTCATTAAAGATGCAGTGGCAAAAACCCCAAAGAATCCAAAGCATCTGTTTCCAGAGTTACCATCAAACAAATCCACAAAAATAGCACTATATAATAATTTCTGTAAATACTAATATGGTTGATACTATTTCTCATCCTCAAGTTTAGGCATGAAAGACTGAATATTCAGAGTTATATAATTTGACAAAGGCTCTAAAATAGGTAAGTTCCAGAGCTCAAGTTAGTCACCAACTCTGAGGGCCCCAGATCTCAATGCTGGGACTGAACTCTGCTACTGGCAAAGGAGCAAGCAGATTATTCAGCAAAGGTGACTGGGACTCTGGAACCGGATGACAGAGAGCATGGCAAAGGCTTTGGTGTATCACCAGTGGCATTTGCACAAAAACCAGTGAGAAGAGTAAAAAGGTCCAACTTCAAGCACTTAAAGGTTTTTTTTTTAATATTATGAATACTTTAATTTTTTTATTTTAAGGATACTATGAAAATGAGATTTTTCAGGAAAATCATACTGTGAAAATAAAAAGTGTTAGGAATGTATTTAAAAACAATTTAATCATCAGTAGTACTTTTCTTTAGATTTTTCTGCATCAGAATTTGCAAAGATTCTGGCCTCTCTGAAGAAAAACTGAATTATCCTTTCATTGCTATAAAAGATACAGAGAAAAGGTGAATTACAGAAAGACTACAAGGACTAAAAACTGTACAATAAGGACAATTTTCAGAATTGTTTTACAAGTGAAAAGAGAACAGCACCAAAATAAAAACAGTGGAAGTAACTTTGAGGAGAAATTAAATTTCTTCCCAGCTAGAAGGTATTTTAAAAGACTCATATGGTAAGCAGAGTATAAAATCAGGCCAGCACAATATCATTGAGAATAGATATTTTAGTGACTAGAGATGATTATGCTACTCAAGAAAAAAAATTAATTTGACTTAAACTGACATCCTTAATTTTCAAGGCAAGTGTTTTTCTGACTAGTCTGACACAGTTTAAGTAGTATAGATAATCTCTCTTTTATAACAAACATTGGTAGACTCCAAAGTGACCTAATGGCCCCATTCTTTGAAATTTGAACAGATGAAATTCACTCAAGCTTTTACATGATCTTGCAAGGCAAGATCTATCAGTAGCCCCATTTAAAATTATTTACATGTGAATTAATAGCATTCCAAATTAGACATTTTGCAACAAAGTTAAAGTTAAAAAAATGCTAAGAGCAATGCTCACAGGATTCTCACCTTTACCAATCATTACATTTGTTGGAAGAAGTGATTTCTGAAATTTTGCCAAATGCAACTGGTAGCAACCTGAGCATTTTTTTTCCAGGTTGTAGGTTTTTTCAGACAAAGTTTTCTTAAAATTTCTTCATTTTTGAGAACCAGAAGTCTCTGTTGCAACTCCTTATTTAATCTCTGTACTAGAACATAATTTTTAAAGTTTTGCAAATATATTATTTTGCAAATTATTATTTATGGCATAGCAGAATTCTGATTTTAATTCAGTTTGTTTTTTTTTTTTCCTAAGTGTCACAAGAAGACAAAAAAAATGACACCTAAAGCTTCAACAACATAATTTTATAACAATTGAAAATGAAAGATATGGAGAAGAAAGTTTCTACTTAAGAGAAAAGAAGGGGATTTAGCAATGTATATTCACACAGTCATAAATTATTGTGTTGTATCTAACCTGTCACAAGCTATATGTATTCACCCACACTGTAATACAGCTTCAGCAAGTCTCCTGAATTTCTCAAGTAAAAATAAGGTTTTGGAAACAGGGGTAACTCAATATTTCACATGACAGCCTTTAATGCATCCTCAAATTCCAATAATTAGTAGGAGCAAACATAGGAAGATATCTGGTCCTGTATCCAGAGTTGAATTTCTGAAACTGTTTTCTATACAGAAAGGAATAAAAGCTTCTGACAAGCAAAGGAAGAAAGGACAGGTCAAATCTTTGTTAGATTAAATGCTTATACTTTTAAGTTTTACCATATGTTGATTGTCCAGAACATTATAAATATAATTGAATATAAAATATCTTTATATGGAGGGGTGTTCAACCAGTACAAATTAGCTGCAATTAAATCCTACCCTTGCTGATTACTATATGTGTTCAACTGTCAATCTCATGTCTACTCACACTGTAGCTAATTTCAAGCAATATCCAAATGTATACAGATTTCAAACAGATTTAAAACCCTTCAGTCTAGTAAAGAAGAAATGCAAGGCGACAGTGAAATTCAAGGCACAGAGAAGCTCCTTTCTGCCACGAGGCACAAGAATGGAGTGTGCAGAGGGGCTAATTTGACTGGGGCACCTTCCATCAAGGGCTAACATTTTTGTAGAATCCTCAAGTCAGATACAAATGTTTCAGAAGAACAACACTCCCCCAATTTTTCTTTTTTTCCCCTTTCCTTTCTGCTTACTGCTAATGAAAGATTCCAGATGGATGGTTTTGGAGATTGCAATGAACTTTTTCTATGTTCACAGAAAGTTCAGTACAGCCAGCTACAGAAGCTAGTAAATGCTAGCCTGTCACTGCCTCCTTTTAAGGGGTACAAAAGAAATTCTATTTTCATGCTCTTTTGCTCTTCATTTCTTGTACTGATTATGCCAATTAGAGCAGTTGTCTTAGTGATGCGGTCATCTGCCTTCTAGAAATCTTACCTGCCTGTTTATATGCTTGCAGGTACTGACAGCTGCAGGATGAATTTGATACAGATCATATAACTATCCCCAACAATGAGCAACGAGATAAGCAACAGACAAGTGACAAACACCATTGAGTCATTTATACAATTTCTGCCTTAGTGTGCTCTTTTACTGTGGAATACAGACTGCATAAACTTAAATAAATAATAAATAAATAAAATATTCTAGAAACCGTATTTAAGCCGGAAGAAATTCTGGATTGTGTTTACTGCAGATATGTGGAAGTGTCTTTAATGTGGAGACCAAAGAGAGCTAAGATGCATGATTGCATATCTGCTAACACACTATCTAAGTTCTTTGCCTCTAAACCTCATTAGTTTACAAATCGTTCTTTTCCAGTGTAGAGAATATCTAGTTCATACATTCTATTTAGTTCCCTGGTGAACACACCATTTGTTTTCAACCCAAAATCAAATCCTTTATTCTCAAAGTCCTAGTCAATGTGACCCCCTAAAGAACCTTGTGTATTTTTTTTTCTTCTGATCTGTCAGCCTTCCTTTTTTTATTATGGTTGTCTTCTTCTGTGGGTGACTCCAAGGGCTTCCTTACATTGCCCATCATGGTAGCCTCATCTTCACTCATGTTTCTGTTTCACTCAAGAACTTAAAAGTCTGCTCTTAAAACTTTTTGCAGTTAATTTCCTAATACTCACCTTAATCTTTCCAAATGTTGTCTTTAGTTTTTAAGATTCTTTCTTAGGCTTAAATATATAAAAATTAATAAACAAAAAGTTAAAAAAAAGTTATCAACATGATATATAAGTAAAATAGATGGATTTAATGATACTTCATTTCTTCTTACCCCTGTTCTTAACTACTCTTTTCTCCTGTATTTTAATCCCTGCTGAATCTAATTCATATGCTGTGATTAGTATGTTTAGAATAGTCTTACTTTCAGCCTGAAGGGGTTCAAAGATATTACTGCTTTGTAGTGCAACAGTATTATTTTGCTTACAGTAGTAAGCGTTCAGAATATCTATGAAGTCCCAAACGCAGTAAGAGCAGAAGCAATAAAAATCAACTGATTTTAAAATATACCATGTCATTTTATATATAATAGTAGCTGCAGTTAAAACCACTGTTTTCTGTGAATAGAATACACATGAATAACAGAGGGTTTTTACAAGCTGTATTATAAGCAGACCTGCATACAAAAGCATTTAACATATAAAGATAAATGAGGCCATTGGAAGATAGATTTGCCAGGAAGGAGACGAGGACTCTGTATTAACACTTGGACTAAGTCCATGAAGCCAAATATGCTTTGGATATGGGCTTTGTCTTACAGGCAGAAGGGAAGCTGAAAGTGCCATGTTCAGAGCTCTCTCCACAGTGGTAACCACATTTGCACATAACCGACTTCATCAATCAGAAACATGCCTTGTGCAATGCAACGGAGAAATAAAGAATAGACACTAAAGTAAACTATGCTCTGAACAACAGCAGAGAATGCAGAAAAAGAAATGAGATAAAACAATGCTCCCCATTAGGAGAGAACTAAGTACTTCTAAATAATTCCCTGAAATACTGAGTATTATAAAAGGCAATTTAACTACTCATAGGGTAGCACTGACTCACAGGCTTCTACTGGGACATCTCAAAAGATGTCTGAGAAGAAAGACAGGTAATCTTTATTTTTATGGGCTTTTGTTTGGTTTCTTTTTTAATGGTAACAAATTCTATACTTTTTAAAATGTGCTTGAAAATTCTTTAGGAGAATCCTAAACAAGGCAATGCAAAAATCTGCTCATTCTGAAAAATGGTCATCGTCTTCAAGACTAGATACAGCTTGCCCTTTGTGCTTTGAGACTGAGAATTCAAAAATGCAGACCTACAATAGCCAAGCT
Source organism: Anomalospiza imberbis (assembly GCF_031753505.1). Classification (NCBI taxonomy): domain Eukaryota; kingdom Metazoa; phylum Chordata; class Aves; order Passeriformes; family Viduidae; genus Anomalospiza; species Anomalospiza imberbis. The sequence goes on from NC_089685.1 coordinate 25,266,424, forward strand.
GCCCCTTTTTATCTGGAGGCTTTAGGTATCCCCCAAGATTTTTATATAAATGTAGTGCACTCTGGTTTACATTAGAAAAGGAAACATTTATCTTATCACATTGATATCGGCTCAGTACAATATTACATTCTGGAATAAGAAAATATTGCAACTTTTCTTGAAAAGGTCAAGAGGTACTGTTTATCTTCAGGGCATAATGAATTACGTCGTATTTCCTCTCCAAGAACTCTGAGAGAATGGAATATGTTTTGACGACGCACAATGTACAACTCGGGGCTCTGTGATTGTAGGTGGAATAACAAACAAAGCTGTATTGGAATACTTCAAGCCTCAAATTTCTGTATAAATACAAATCTGCGTGAGAAACCTGGCTAACAAGTAGTGCTATTGTTACTAAAACATATGTGTGACAATTCTAATAAGGCATGACCTTCAAATCTCTTCAACCTCTTAACTGCATCCTAAATTCAAGTTTACTTACTTATATTATGTGTTAAACTTTATAGCTGTTCAGCTAGGTAATGAAACAGATACAAGTTCCTGGTGTCCAATTTTATAGTTAGAACACATATTTTTATTTATGAAAATCACATTTTCTCTTATGTCTGACTTCTTGGTTTATGTTACAAGGATCCCACTCTCAATTCACTGTTATTAATTGCTAAATACTGCCCACTTTTCTGAAGAAATGTTTCCAGTTAGGTTTCATAATGAAAAAAAAAAAGAAAAAAAAGAAAATGTTATGATAGCTGAATCTGAAATCCCAATAATAGAGACTTGCATCTCCTCATATTTTCTGTATCAGGACCAGTGACTAGTAAGTAGAAAGTTTAGTGGAAAATCTATGATGATAATTACAAGCAAAAAACATTTTTCCTACAGAAAACAACCAAACCACAACCAATGTTTTATACAACCTCATCTTTCAACAGCTCATCTACTGTACCGATAGGAAATAATATGTGACTTAGTCCTGAATATTAATTTTTTACAACAAGTAAGAAATTGAATTAACAAATGAATGAGGGTCTGTGGAAAAAGAAATTAGAGTTAAACTAGGGAGTAATGGCAACACAATATATTTGAAAAATCTCTACTGCTCTGCAAATTTCCTTTTGCAATTGTATTTTGCCTATTGTATTAAGAAATTAGCAGAATGTAGATGGAGATTGGAGCAGTAATCTGGGAGATGTGTATCAGCATGTCCCTTTTTTTCTGTCACAGCAAGGCTGGTTGGTTACTATCTACTAGCCAAGATTGCTGCAAGGAGCTTTTCCTTACTCTGTCCAGTTGAAACTCAAAACAGTGATCAGAGTGGTCAGCTTTCACTTTACTGCTTAATACAGGAAAGAAGTACTCACCGAGCTGAAATTCGTCTCAGATGGCAAGTGAGAGCTAACAGCACCAGCTCTTTTAATCTGTTCATTCAACACAAGAACTCACATTTCAATTTATTCTGCCATGAGATCTTGGAACACACAGTGGTCAAAGAAGAATCAGTAGGCAGGGGGTGCTCTAACACATACAATAGATCTTTGTCAATGTGGAAAAAAAATGAGAGACAAACATAGAAATATGTGGAGACACACCTAGACTAAATATCCAGGACAGTCAGGGAGACCTTTAGCTTCAATTCAGAAAAGGGGTGAGAAATAGGGCAGTGAATACAGAAATCTTCCTATTTGTGGGTACAATAGGAAAACAATGAAGATCAATATGAACTGCATCACTTGAGGGCACTAAGCCTCTATCAGACCTACAAACAGAAATGCCACATCAGTGACAACAGCTGAACAGCTTCAATGGCAAGATCAGGCAAGATCTCAATATCAAAGTAGTTATCTGAAATAAAGTAGCTTAATAGACTGAGCTTGAAGCTACATTGTGTGGGAGAAAAATCACAGCTAGATCAATTTTCCAATGAATATGCTAAACACAAATGTTTATGGAGTAAATCAAAGATTCATTTTTTTAGATAAGAATTCTTACCCCATGATACAGAAAAAGGGAAAAGAAACAAGAAAATGAAATATATTACTGTAAGTAATAAAGAAATATGAACTAGAGTGTAATATCATGGACCTCATCATTATGGGAGGTGGAGATATGAACAAACTGAATAAACAGACTGAGTTGGGATCATAGAATTGTTCAGAAAACAGTCTGTTTGGAATATTATTTGGGTCCGCCCTGTCATATATGGAAGTTAAGTAACTGTTAGAAGAAAGTAGAGTGAAATGAAAAGACAATTTATATTCAAAAAATTCTGAATGAATTCTTCATGAGTTCTTTAATTTTCTGGTAGAAGTTTTCTTTCCGCTGTTTTTCCTAATAGAACAAAAGTTTAATCATATCAAATCATTTAAAGTATCATCAAACATATAATTTTTTTTTTCAGAAAAATGAAACAAAACCTATTTTCATCAGATTTCAAGATAGTAACCATGGCTGGCTCTGTCCAAAACTGCAATGAACAAAACACATAGAAAGCTCTCTGGTTTTCTTTCCAAAGTATTCTTACATTCTTAAAATATGTCACAACCAAAGCAAAAAAAAAAACAAGAAAAAAAATGACAGACTCACAGGATGGTTAGATTTTAATAGGACACTTAGGTTTTAATAACTTACTATCAGATTAATGATAAATATTAATAGCTCTGAATAGAGCTAAGCCTAGTTCTGCCAGTTGGCTCCTAAGTGAGTCTTGAAGCAGAATTGCAGAGTTTTTGATCAAAGTAATACTCCCAATTTTAAGAGTGCTTAGCATGCACAAAATGCTTAAAATTCCTAACAAATTACCTTTCAAGTCCAAACTGCTAAAACAGTAAGATAAATGACTAAATATAAAGTAGCAAAAATGAAATAATATAACCCATAATTCCCACGTGTTTCACCAAGTTCTATCATTTGTCCCTTACTATTTAGGAAAAAAAATAATGTAAGAGGATAGCTCTGCTTTCCACACCGTTTAAGAAAAGCACCCTTGACTGTAAAACTAAATGAAGTTTTCTACTTTGATTTTTTACATTTTATCTGACTTTTCTGCATCTTATTTATCAGGTTTTACCAATAGTTTTCTGTTGGAGTTTTTTGAATCATTTGGCCACAGATTTCTCACTGGATTTTAACAATCAAAATGCAAAAACAAATTTTAAATACAGAGTTAGGAGTTGTTTCTCCATACTTTTTTTTTTTTTTTGCATGTACCAGTATTGGGTAACAGTGTTGGTAAATTACAGTAATTCAGACCAACTGAAAGGGCTGCCTGTATCTCAGTAAGTCAGGTTACCATTCTCAGGTTCCTCTGAGAAGGAACTGAGGATATCCCTGGACTTGCTGGGTATTTTAGATTTAACACTTGCCCTCTCAGAGCAGTTTTCATCTTTTAAAACTGTTTTTTGGCTTTAAGGAACATTTCTGAAGGGCTTGGCTAGCTCCAGGCACTTAACCCTGGTTTGCACTTGCAGTGCACCAAAGGCTGTGGCTTCCAGCTACGAAGTCACTGACTGACTGACAAAGAGACACAATATCTGGCACAGTACCGGGAGTACAGACTGAAATTGTATCCTTGATGCACTCTGCACATTTTGAAAAAATCTAGGAGAAAGAAGGTACTGTCTGAGGTTCTGAGAAAATTTTGGATCCCACCTTAAGAAACAGGAGAGGCACTGATTGAGAAGAACAACAAAGATATGGACAAAAATGGATTTTGTGATCATTATGCAATTATTTCCAACCTGTAGGAGGGGGAGATGAAGCAATTAGTGGCCATCCTTGAGAAAGGATAAATAAAAAAAGGCCCTTTCTGCCTTGAGGAATCTTTCACATCTCATTCACATCACAGAGACTGTTGGAAGTTACAGTTAGCCCTCATAGCACTTTCCTGATCATTGGTCTATGTGTAAAAAATATTTGATATTTTGGGCCATTTTTCTCTTATATTGCCAAAAACCCCTCTTCTCCTTCTAACTGAAGTTCGTGTATTAAGCCTCAGGTAGTAGGGCCTTTAAGACAAGGAAGGATAAGAAGAGCCCTTAGGACACTTAGCACAGCTAATCATAAAAATCATGAAGCAGAGTAAGATATGTGCTCATTGCATTATACAGAAACAGGGAGTACAGACCTTGCTAACAGATTTTTTTTTTCATGATTTTGTTATTTTATTAAGGAAACGATTAAAGAGGAGAAAAAAACTCCAATCAGAAATTAAAGCACATCATGCTAAACGTTCAACAAAATACAGTGCACAGACAGACCTTGCATGAGTTTGGCAACTATGCTCATGAAGGGTAAGGGCCACTGAATGAAAGTATAATTAAGTTTTGTAGTGAAAAGCTTCTGATGTATCCAATGTGATTCAATTATGTAAAAACAGTAAGTTGAAGAATATTTTGCATTATCTATTCACATAAATGGTGTGAAGACAGATTTTTGGCCTCTCTTTAAAAGCTATGAAAAGCAGCCCAAAAATAACAGGATAATGTGTTTAAGAGAAGGTTTTAACAGCATGAATCCACACAGCAACAAAACTGGAGTGTGCTAGCCCCTTTGTTGTATGCAGACAGGTGCTAATTTACATTCTGGGATACTTTAGCACCTGAGACAGTATCAGGAGAGGTAGATGAGTCTGTGCAGCACAAACACCCCTAGAATGGGGTTAGTGTAGCCTGAGACACAATACTCACGCTTCAAAGATGCTCACAAGTTCTGGCATAGATCTTAAGTATTCCATATTTTTCCCTCAGATTTGTACTTCTGAACATTATTATCAATACAGATAACAGGATTGTTTTATTCATTCTGGTTTTTTTCCCAAGCAGAACATGGGACTGACTTTTGATCCACTGGTTTATAAACTGTTCCATGTGCCTACACAAGTAAAAATTACATCAAGTTAAGAATGCAATGTAGTAACACAGGATTATACAAATTGCAGTATTTTTTTTTAAATCATCCTGTTGTAAGAGGTATCAATAGAAAAAAAAAAAAGAAAGTTATGGTTTTACTTATGGAGGATTATAAGTATGGAAACAAATGGAATGAAAGAGCATAGCCAAACATCTTTCATTATCTGCAGTAATGCTATACAGCAGCCACGGCATCAAACTGCAGGCATGCAATTAGCATTGCTTTGAAGCAGCAAAAAAAGCATATTGGTCACTCCGATATTTTTTTGCAACACAAGATGAGTTTTTACTGAGTTTTTTTCCTTGACTCAGGAGCTCTTTTAGCTTTCAAGTGTACATCCTTGAAGCTCCATGGCTTCTTCTTCAACCCTCCCATCACAGTTCCTCCTTTGTCCTTTAACTCTGTATTTGCTCATGCACATGTGGAAAACAGCATGTTTTCCCGCCTATGCTCCTTGCCTTTCATTTCTTCTTTTAAATTCTTCTAATCAGCAAAGTGCATATAGTTCATTTCCCTTGTATTACAGAAAACATCATCTAAACCAGGGAAGGGTGCTCTGAAAATGGCCCTTACATCATGCATGGGGAGCCAGCTGACAACTTTAGGAGCAGTCTGTGATCTAAGCCCTAACAGGAAAGTTCCTGTCTCACAATATGGCTTCCATAATAGGAAGAAAGTATTACCTAAATTATGACTTCCACTGAGAATAATGAAACATCATCCATTTTGCAAGATAGCCTTTAGATGTGGAAATTTCCTAGACAGTGTATCTTGAGTTAGCCATGGCTAGGAAAACAAAACCTCATGGCTGGTGAGGAAAAATGAATCACAGCCAGAATACACATGCTTTTTTAATGCCTCCAGCTGTAGTGCAGACACTATGCTTCAGTAAGTTTCAAAAATAAAAAAGTTGCAGAAAATGGGCTGCTACTACCGCAAAATCACACATGACTAAAATGCTTGACAGGATTATGAAAAGAATTAATTTGAAATTAATTTTAAAATTAGAAATCATGATCCAATTTATGTTTTAAATTCTCAAACAATTAATTCTATGTTCATGAAATTAATGTGGGTAAGAATATGATATATTTAAAGCCTAACGATAATGTGCAAAAACTTCAACACATTTTAAATTGAGAACTGTATATACCACTCCAGTAACAATCAGGCTGTCCTCATTTTTTCAGCTTATTTTCTTCCCACTCAATTAACTCTCTGATTTCCATGTTCCTGTACTTCACTGCTCCTCAACCCCTTGTCTTCCTTATCCCCATCATCTTTAGGACCAGTTGAGTTTCTGCTTTCTCAACTTTGCTCCCAGAAACCCAGGCAAGCCACCGAGATACCTCCTGATGCTGTCAGGGCT
>NC_089685.1:25275200-25307700 GCF_031753505.1 Anomalospiza imberbis
TGTTTTTCACCTTTAACTTAAATTTAAGTGGATAAATCATTTGTGTTTTAGAAAACAATAGCTTGTACTCCATGTTTCACTGGTTATGAGATTGCACACCTTTTCATGATACACTTTATCTCAAAGTTGTCTGTGGCTGTTCCTATTATGCTGTGTGCATGACCTTTTAGTAAGCTGAAGAAGATACAGTTATCTTCTTTTCTGACATGCAACATCTATCAATCAACATGTTTTCACGTAATTTATTCAAGGCAAATAGCAGCTCCTAAGGCTAGTGAACCGCAGCACTATCCCAGTGATTTTGATTAAGGAACAATGTGGACAGCTTAGGTGGGAAATGAAAAATGCATACCAGTGTTGATAAAGATGTAACTGAAACAGTAAACGGATCTGAAAGACCAAAATGTATATATTTTTAAGTGATTCACAGGAAATAATATCATAAATACAGGAGATGTGTTATTTGATGAACTTAAAATGTTAGCAAGTTCAGTTTACATATGGTTTTTAAAGCAATGTCTACACAGTTTTCTTGGACTAATCTACATTTTTCTCATTGAATCAAGAATGTAAATTAAGACAAAATGATTCTTTTTCAATTTCATGCTGAAGTAGCTCAAGTTAGTGAACGTAATTTCTCCTAACAAGAAAAATTTATCACTGTAAGCTCACTCAGTTGCTTTTTATAGAGAGTTCCTGTAGGCATTTATGGAAGTGAAAGAATAAAAAGATTGATAAATGTGCCAAAGGAATGGGCCCTTTAACTAATTCAAGCCAAGGCAAGCACAATTAAGTTATTCTTACCATACAAGGAAATGTAAAGATCATGTCATCATCTATGTGATAATCCTGATCTCTGACAGAATGTGGCTTATTTTTCACTATGACTGAGTTATTTACTCTATTCTGAAGTCTTTCTTTTGGAAAAAAAAAAAAAAAGTTTGTTGTATTTTTACAGACTCTTATTTTAGCTGTTAAATGAATTTGAAGCTTTTGTTCACTCTCAAATCCAACTATAATGAAATCAAAGCATAAGTATACAAATAAAGCATCTTCAAAATTATTATTTATATATTAAGCTCTGCAGAACCTTCCTCATACATTTTGAGATGCAAGTCCAGTTCCATAGGTCTTTTATCTCACATGCCAAAAAGGAGAACTTTCTGTCTTTTTGTTGTGAAAGAAATGTTTCAATTTTTTGCATTGCTCATAAATCTCTAAATTCTAAAACTGTAAATTCTAAATTTAATTGGCATGATTTCTGGTATAAATTATTCACATAAAGCAACTAAATTTAGTTTATATTTTGTAAATAAGATTCCATGCATTTCTGTTGTTATTTTATTGTCAGAATGCCAGAGTCATAGAATAGAACTCTTGTGCTGTTACTGTGCAAATACTGAACAAATTAGCAATCTCTGCCACCCTGGAGGTTACCAGGCAAGGACAAGACCAGTAAAATACATTAACAGATGCAGAACAGACAGAGAGTAAAGTACAAAGAGACAATGAAGTAACATTGTAAGCATGATAGTCTTTGCATATCATCCCAACCAGTGTCTATATCTAAGTATTTCTCTGAAAGAGAATAATGAAGTCATTTCTGGTCTACTCAATTAAGCCGTTGGAACCAGGTTATTATGAAAAATTAGAAAAAATGGAAAACTTTTCCTTAGTTATTTGAAGAGCTCAAAAAACACTGATGGATAAGTAAGGACATCCAACATATGATGAAGTACAGTTTTTTTAATGTGGTGTAACAAACAGGAAATAAATTGTTAAGGTATGAATAAAATTAAAATTGATTAATCTAAATGAATGTTTATTTAGAGGGGCGGAGGAAATTTCCATTGTTCTATTTTGTTTTAGTAAGAAAACTCATCATGTGGGTGACTCAGAAGGAACTCAGAAAGCTCATAAATACAAACATATAATTCCTTACTATTGAGCAGGGAAGCCTGTTACTGAACTCAAAGGCACAGACATATTCTCCTCTCTTTCTTATTCAGTACAGAAAGAGCTCTCCCACTTTACTGCCCTGAACACTGAGTTGGCTCTCCTGCTTCAATACCCTTTAGTTGATTAACACAAATATGCTTTTGAAGGTTACTGGTACTTCTTGTCACAAGAAAAGTACTATTTCTGTTGTCCCTAAAATAGAGGCTACATCTGTTAGGGAAAAATGAATGTCTGACTACTGTAGACCAGTTCACTATGTGCTAATGCACCAGCCTGCAGAACCTGACTTCCATGGACAATCTTCAGTCTTTTGCATTTTTGCATTTGTACAGATGGTTAGCAGTACAATTGCCCTTCAGCCTCTTAGCAGTTGTCAAAATTAACAAAGGATGGAGTTATTAATTAATTACAGTAACATGTAGATGCCTAAATTAAGGCCCCATTAGATTTGACACTGTGCATGTGTGGCATAAAAAGATCAGGCAAAAACACAGCGGGAAAGAGCAGAAGGCAAGGAAAAACAAAGCATTCCATGTTACTATAAATGCAAGTTTCAGTTTACGCATGGATTAGCCAGTGCTGAACTTGCTGTACACACCACATGGAAATGAACTTCAGGGACAGCAACAGCCATAGTGGATTTGAAAATTTTTATGGGGCAGCATGGGACAGAGCATGAAGGTGGCTGAAAAAAAAAAATGGACTTCTCAGCAATTAAACCTGGCATGAAGGACAGAATGGAAATTAAAAGCTGTTGGTTCGCTAAAACCATCCAGGAGATGAGATTGTAGGAGAATGGGAGAAGGGAAGATCTGGAAGTACTGGGACCTCATAAGAAGTCCAAAATCAGGCTGGATTACAGACAAGAATTAAGTGCACAAGAAAGAAAAGACTCGTGCTACAAAGGAAGTGATGGAATCACAAAGAAAACAGAAGAAGAGGTGAAAGATGAAGAATGCTTGGAGTTATTGTGCTCTTTTGGAAGCCAAGAAAACACCATAGATAAGAGGAACAAAAAAGGGATGACTATTTACAGAATAGCTGTGCAGTCTGAGACTCGTGATTAGATGGAGACAGAAGGAATATCGGAGAGATGAGAGAAAAGGACAGTAACACTGATTTTCAGAGTTCTTCACCAATTTTAACAAAGGTTCCAGTTTTCCTATAAGATCTTTCAATTAAATACTCACCAAGAAGAATTTACTTTACAGACCAGGGGAAAAAAGTGAAACATTGATATAATTGAGTTCAAAGAGATCCATTTCCTTAGTTATTCTTATATAGATCTGAAATACACTGTTTACTTTTTAGAATCCGTAACAATTGCCAACATCATAGAAACTTTTAGGGTTTACCATTTTACCACTATTTTTACCATGTGAATGTTTGAAATCGGACTGATGCTTCCCTCAATAGTGGAGACTTGAAATGCTGCTTTTCTAATTCAGAATCTAAAAATGACAGCATCCCATGAACTTTGCTTGAAACATTTATTTTTCTTTTTGCTATTTAGGATCATGGCAGTTGGTTTTCAGTACTTCCTCAATGCAACAGGTACTTCCCTGTTGCTATTGGACACAAAATGAGTACACAGAAGCCTGGTAAGTTCAAAAGAAAAAAAAGAGCAAATTTTATTCAAACATCTGGTATTTATAGAATTCCAAAGGCGACTGTGGATTGGAGGATGGAATTACTACTTCTCTAACCACACTGGTCAAACTAATAGTCTATCAATTCTCTCCTCCCACAAAGAAGAATTATTAAAACAATTATTATTTACATGAACAGTGCATGAGAACTCTAGAAGAAATATGTAAACATTATCAGAAGGCTAAAGAAGTTTTATGAGAACTTTAAAACTTTCAGAAGAACTATAAAAGAAAACTTAACACTTTTAAAAATCAGGGCAACACTTTCCAACACTAGTCAAAAGGAGATACTGGATGTGCCACAGCAGAAAACTATGAAATATTCAATAATGAGAATCTCACAGCTTTTATCAGACCTCCTACGCCACGATTCACTTTTCATTTAACAAATATAAAAGACGACCTAGTGTTGTCCAAATTATTGGGCAGAATGGATCTTGGGGAGACCAAAACTCAAGTCCCTCTCTGCTGTTACGTTCAGATGGAAACTGAGTGATTATTATTTGCATAAAGCGTGTACCACAGCCTAAAAGAATAAAGTTGTGTATATGTAGGCAGGAAACAGTACTTCTTTGAGAGCAGTTTTGTTTATGTTATAGCTTCTCAGTTTGCATTTCATAAAACGACCTTTCATCCTCTCAGCCTCTGCTAGGTGAACTCTCTCGCCAGCCCCGGCAGCTTATCGCGGCTGTCAGGAAAGGTGTTAGCAAACAGTGTGCATACCCTACATACACGCACTTACAAACAAATGACCAAATCTTACACTCCTCACTGCCAACTGGGAACCACATCTACAATTGCAGTCTAAATATAATCAATCTAATATTCACATTAAAAAACCCAACCAACCACTTCTTTCCAAAGCAGAGAATACCTTCCGTGCTGATTTTAAGATGTGTATGAAACTGTAAAAACAGCAAGCATATTTTTTCATAATTTTAAACTGACTTTTTTTGATAACAACACTAATTTAAAGAAATGTACAAAGGTGCAAGTTACACCCAACAGAGACTTAGAAAACACTCAGCTCAGACCTCTGTGTCTCAAGTTTATTAGTGGTTTAGGATGATTTAATACTACTGAATTACACCTGATTTTAGGCCCATAATATCTTAATTGGAGCTTCAAAAATACAAACAAATAGTACCAAAAGCTGCCATTAAAACTTTCACAATAAAAAGCACTAATAATTTCAGCCTGCAAGGCAAAACCTTTACGAAGAACGAAGAGTAGTGTAGATCTGCTCTAAGTTTTTAACATTAAGTTTGGGAATATGTGGATGGCTCCTCCAAATAATGTCCAGTAGGAAGAACACACAGTCCTCCTTGGAAGTCAACTGACTAGCTAGAAAAAAGAGACCAAGGTCAAAGATATGGAAGGAGTAAGTCTTAAGGAAGGCTGGTAAGTATAAGGTTTATTGTGTAAATTCCATGTTTCAGGAGGTATAGCTGGCCAAAGGGCAGATACACAGCTAGATCATAAACTGCCCTCAAGAGGCAGGAAGATTAGGGTGTGAGGGTTTGGCTGATGCAAAGAATGTACAGGCAAAAGAGTAATTATTAAAAATAGTTAGAGAAATACAGAATTGTCTAATAAACTTCCATTTTGGAAGAAGCTAAAAACCATATACAAAGACCTGCAAATGAACAGGACAGCACTAACACTGGACAGAGCGGAGCTCCTGAAATAACTATAAAAACTGTCCATGATCTGTATCAGAAAAGATGAGGGTCACTGATGCTACAAACAAGGAAAAAATATGAAGAAAAATCTAAAAGTGCATGGGGAAAAGTGAAGTTAAATGGTTATTAAAAAAATTAAGAGATTATTATGACCAGAAAGACTGAGGGGAGAGGAGATGTTGTTAATAAGATTGAAAATGCATGGTCAGAATGGCAATTTAATTGCATCTGTCGGTTATCAGCAACAGCCCATCTCCCCAAAACTCCAGCAAAAGGTACAGTATATAACCACCTGTCTAATGGCTGCATTCAGTTTTAACAGCAGGTGAAATCAGAGGTATAGCTTCCATATTGGGTTTTTTTCACCTGTATAAACAACATCTTTGTTAACCTGTATCCTGCTAAAAGCACCAGCACCGAAATATTGTGATAACCACCACAACGAGGGGGAGCCACATCTACAGCTAGTGGATAGTGAAGGGCTAGTGAAGAAAGCAGGCCCTATGGAAGTGTCACCCAGACAGCTACTGGGCTAGAAGTGCTTTTGCTTTTCTGTTTCATGAGTAAAACACAGATTATGTGAGTGAATATACATTACTGCTTCACACACAGACTTAAAACGAAGTTTTCAAAAAACATTTCAGAAAACATTTCTTTTGTTTTCAAAAACATGAACTAAGAACTGGGAGGGCTGGTGGGAGCGCGTATGTATTACTGCTATATGTGTATTTTCTATTAAATATAACTATCAGAGGTAAATGAATTATAACATTCACTAAGAATTTCTTGTTGTTTGATGAATCACAGTTAACACTCATTAAGTTATTTATGTTATAATGCTATCCGATGACCAAAAACTGCTTGTCCAGTTCATTAATACATATGCCATTACCAAAGATTTCCCAGATAGTTTAAGAAAACAAATTCCAACCTACAGAGTGTTTGCTGAATTGGTTTCACAGTTAATTTATAAGACACTTGTGTTTTGCGACTGGTCATTTAAATCATATAATATTGTCTTCACTACCTGGCTGAAAGATTGAGGGACTAGAACTTCTTAAATAAGAGAGCATAAGTGATTCAGCTGAACTAGAAACACTTCTCTACTATGAAATAAAACACTGCATCACAACAATAATTTATCCCATTAATTAAAAGTGGGAAAATAATTAGGATTCAAACAAACAATTTTGTTGTGAGCTCCAGCAAGAAGGCTTTCAGCTACAAAAAACAGCTTTAATGAATATACAATATTATTTAATCAAATTGTGTATACTTTTTGCTATTGATTTTAAAAAGAGTACCTACCTCACATAATTTACAGGCTGAATGCCCAGTGCGCAAGGTATGCAATTTGTATCCATGATTCTCTGAACCCAGTTTCTAAAACCTGCCAGTCATCATTTAAACAAGTAAAATGGGCAGCTGCATTACAGAAGTGATTTTTCACAAAGAACCTAATGGCATCTGAACAAATATGAATAATATCTAAAATGCCATTTTAGCAGTTAGTAGGGCTTGAAAATATGTCTGAAATGTATTTGCTCCTAGCTGGTTTGTGATGCTTTATCCTGAGGACCCTGAGCAGAAGCAGTATGCTGGTGTCTTGCCTTGAAGCAGCTTGTGAGGATTATGGTAACCCTTTCTTTGGTAGCTGGCAAAGGGCTACTCCTTAAAAAGAAGATCTTTCTGGTGAACTTGCAAAACTGGACTTGTCAATGCATGGTTGAGATAGTTCTCAGTATGCTCCTTTCTCTTTAGCAGTACATGCAAGAAGTGCAGGTGCTCTAATGAAGCAATTTCCTCCCTTGAGCTGCAAGCCATGAGCCTTGCTACCTTGACTAGCTTTATGTAATGCTCTTTGAAAAAATCACCTGAAATTCCTGCATCCCCAGTAACAAGAAAACCTTAAGAAGATACAGAAGTAACCAAAATTCCCCTTGAAGAACAAGGTGTTTCAGAGATAAGAAATAGTTTGAATTCTTCGAGGTTAGGAGGGAAAAAAAATCCAGGATATGGGTGAGGGTTAACACTATGCATGTGTTGAAGCATTAACTATAGCTAGGTAGCTTGGGTTTTTTAAAGGTATACAATCTTTTTTTACATATTAATCAGTATCTTCCACTAGCAATCAACTATGCTGATTTCATGCATATTAACTGAAGTACACGTTAACATGGTATGTGCATTTCCAATGATGGCATGCCAAACTCAACAGAGATAATAAAAAAAAAAAAAATTAGGTCTGTTAATAGAAAAACCAAAACCCATTCTCTTTCCTCAGCCTTAGACAGAAATCAATGAAGTGATCAGGGTGCTGGAGCACTCAGCAAATCCAAATGCAACATTAAGGATTGCTTATACTGCAAACTTCAAAAGGAAAGGGGTGGAAATAGGAGCCACCCAATCACTGGCTAACCTGGACCACATGTGAGATTTAGAAACACTGTTAATAGGTAACAGTTGGAGAACTAGGAATTATTTTAATTGTTTCAATTTTCAGGTAAAAAAAGTCTCCAAACTTCAGTGCTGTGCAGTTCTGCAATAAAGCATACATAACCCATGAGTGACCACAGGTGTTTTGTTAGTTGGGATAAAGGTACAGAGTTTATGATACATAGTGTGCTTCCTTAAATTTGCAGAGAAGATGACTATAATTCTTTTGGAACATTAAAATACTCCCTTCTCTTTAGCAGTACATGAAAGAAGCACTGGTGCGCTAATGAAGTAATTTCCTTCCCTGAGCTGCAAGCCATGAGCTTTGCTACCTTGACTAGCCTTATGTAATGCTCTTTGAAAAAATCACAACTGTGTTTGTATCACAAGTATTTCCACTTGTGCAATGAAGCTGGCACATTGTATCAGTTCAAAAAAGCATACACCTGCAGTTTTGAAGACAAGGATTTTTCTCTAAGAGCCCAATATGGAGGAAGGAATACTCCTTTCTCAGTAAGTTATTTTTTCACTTACATAGCCCCTTTTATGCTGTTTGAAAGTTGCAGGAGAACAAAACCAGTATAGAGGCATAATTCACATCTCCCATGCACCAGAGAAAATGGTACACATTTTTTTCCTGTACAGCTTAGAAAGTGTTATATTCTCTAACAGTAGATTATATCTTTGGAGAAAAGGGGAAACTGCTTTTCCAGTTTCCAATGCCAGGTTCAAGAAGGGGAGCTGTGTTTAAATTGTCATCTGCATCACAGAAAAGTCTCTCATAAGCAGGAAAAAAGACTGAGCCATCAGAACTTGCCCAATGTTTCAGGAAGAAGAGTGAATAGGACTCCTTAGAACAGAAGAACTGAAAAAAAAAAAAAAAAAAAGTAAAAAAGTAAATGTGAAAGCAAACCTACAAGGTGAGGCACAGAGATAGGGCTCCTACCATCTCGGACAGCACAGCAACCACAGCCTTTTATGTAGTCCCTCAAAAACTATGTGAAAACAGGGCAAGGAGTTGACAGCAAGGAAACACAATCTGAATCATTCATATTATTGCCAGAAAGTTGTCCTCTAATCAAACTACTAAGTGTATTTATGTAATTTTCTTCTTCATGGTCAGACCAAGCTAATGGTAAGGTGAGGAACCTTTCTAAGGAGAAAAAAGGTGAAAACATCATAAAAAGTCACAAAAACAAAATTATTTTTAGCACAGCAGTTGTCATAAAAACATATCCAGATAGAGACAACACTGTAAGATTATCTTGAGTAACAATTGATATGATTTTAGAGATTTACATCATTGTTTTGACTTACTCCAGAAAAATCACCCGTGGTGTAAAGAACACTACTGTAATGTAGATGACACTACAGCTGCTGAATAGTATTCAGTTATATTGAAGGGTATTTGAAGTTGTATTTTTCTATTATTACTAAAACCTCTTCAAAGACACAACATTCTTGGCTCTTTAGGAAACAAACTGTCCCTTCATTGTACTCCTACAATACCTTGCTCAATAGGGATCAAGAACTTGAATAAGTTTTTAAGGCCCAATAATACAAATAGTTACAATAGCACATCACATCCAAGCAATATTTTTAAAAGTACTGTTTGTATCTATAGCTAAGAAGGATTGCAACATTCTACTGAGTCGCGCATGAACCTTCAAAGTCCTTGTAACACAGAAAATCTCTTCCTGCTTTTATTTATTTTTTTTCACATGATCTTAAACAGGTAAATCTATCCATATATATTTAAGAAAGATAATGATCTCTTGTATGTCTTCCTAAGAAAGAGTTGGAATACAGTAGTACGCATCCTACTACATGCAAAACTCAATGCATGTCAATTTTCAGCAGTTAATATAAAGCAAAAAATATATGTAGTTTTTCAACATATCTTTTTACTATTTTTTTTATATGACAGGTATTCTAAATGGCACGAAAAAGAGCAGGATTATTGATCTTTTCATCAATGCCTAATAAAATATATTCTAACACTTGTACTAATAATCCTGCTAAACTGTCATTAGAATCATTAAAGGGCCATATATCTAGAAATGGACCAAGTCTAAAAAAGAGTAAGCAAAGCCTAGTCTTCTGTCCCAAGCAGAATCAGGTACCACACAAACTAGTTTCCGTGTTTTTGTTATTTTGGTTCTGGTTTTGTTTTTTTCATTTTTCTGTTTGTGGGTCTTTGGTGGTGACTTGGGCTTTTTGTTTGTTTCATTGATTGATTGATTGATTATTCCTTACCTTCCTAAGATTTAAACCAGATAGTTAGTTTTTCAAGTATAAACTTCATGACAATTCTGAGAGAAATAGAAAATGGAAAGGAAAAGAAAGAGAACTATAAGAAAGTAACAGGAAAAAAAGAAATTGAATGAAATGGAATGAAATGGAAATATTGAGGTAAATCTCAGGATGGCTGTAATATGATATTTTCTGACCAAAAAGCTGCAAATATAACCCACTCATGCTAGGATGGTGACCACAATACTTGCTGTATTTTAATTCAGAATTCACTCATAATTTGTGCTTACTGATCTTTATTCATGTTTGAATCCTCTAATATCAGCAGAGAGCTGACTCTACTGTAAAGCACATTTCAAAGTCAAACAAAGTGCATCTTTGAAAGACCTGTAAGTGAAAAGATTGAAAGTTTTATTTAATGAAATTCTTTAGTATAAAGGGAAATGATGTTATACTATGTCATTCTTAACAGCATCTCATACTAATATTTCTATTACTTAGACTTTTTTAGAAGGGCATTTGGTAAAATTAGGCTAGAAAATCTGCTTTCACATGCATTCTTATTCTTGAATTTGACTAATTAAAATTTTAAAAAGGTTAAAAATCAATCAACCATTTTTTGCATAAAATACAAGGTATCTAATTAAAACCAGTACTTTATAACCTAACTTCTCTAATGCTTCTAGTTATACCTATTACAATGCTACTGAGAAGTTGTGTATGTTCTTTACAATTAACAATATTTTTATTTTCAACATAAAATGTTTTTCAGTAATTGTTGTATATTAATTCAGTTTTCTATTATACAAAGTAAATTCTAATAGGCACAAAACACTTTTTCTGTGATGGTTTAATGATGAAAGCCTTAATAATTTGCCAAGTGCAATTAGTAACTTGAATTCTTAAGCAAACATACCCAAGATGAAACCACTCTGAGTTTTTTTTACATTAAATCAGTTTTATTACCAAAAAAGTACAAGTCCAATTTTATTGTTATGACTCTGAAAAAAAATATATTTTTACATCCTCTTATCCTCGCAATGATAGCTACCCCATCATACAGCAATTGTTTTAAAGATATATCAAGGAAAGTATGGGCAATTTCTGGGTAGCTATTCAAACTGCAGGCTTTACATCCAAGATATTACTGCTGATCGATTTATCTTTTGATTAGAATTCCAAAAACGTGTGGGAACAATATTGTTAAAAACTGCACTTTTGAAATACCATTGAACTAATGAGGCAGATCAAGGGACCGCTGTTATATTCCTAATGCTTCCCTTTTCTTGATCCTCTTCAATAGGGTTTCAAAGAGCCTAATTTTAAATAAAGGGTGCTGTATTTTTTGCTCACTCTTAATCAAATAGGAAATCAATGAGCAGTCATGCCCTGGACTGTTCTAATTTGGATAGCTGCTCTGAAACTATGCTGTTTTCTGTATAAATGAAGCAAAAATCTCCCCAAAATAAAGGATGGTGTCAATTTGAGAGGAGATTTAGATCTACCCTGCTTGTTTTATGGTGATCTAAACATTCTGACTAACATCTGTCCCTGATTTTTTAATTCAGAGGCTGTTTTGGATTTGAAGATGATGCAAGAGAAAGCTCTGAATTTCTGCTTCTGTCATACCACTGATAGTGCCTTTTGCACTGAGCTATTAGCAACTATCACCATTTACAAATGCTGAACCCTGAGAAGTGCTGTGGCTCCTTTGAAAAGAAACAGTGAAGAAGATCATGATTAATAGCATCACAATAAAATATTTAAACACAAATGACTAATTATATCAAACCAGACTCTCAGGCAACATTTGAAAATAGTACACTTTCAGTTACTAAAACCACTAGACATCTTGATAAAATGTTTAGCAATGCTTTCTATGCAAAAAATAAACTTCCAACTGTTTTTCAGGGAGGACATTGCATACGGAATTGTTTGCCAGTAACAAGCAAGAACACAGAGGAAGCTGTAAGTCAAACATCATCTTGCTGGCATAGATAAAAGAAAGATTACTCATTTTAAAAATGCAAACCTGTTTGAATACTGCTGTATCTCATAGTATGAGAAATAAAGCTTATTGATACTTTCCTTCTTATGTGTTAGCTTATGTTTGTGGTTAGATTAAGATACGTTTGTGCCTGATCATAAGTTTTTTTACTTCTAATAAGAGCTTTCCAACAAAGTTTCTACAAAAGGTCAGAATATACATACAGCTACTTAAAATGGGTTATGAGTAAAGAGGCACAAGCTAAGATTTTGAGATTTACTTTGCCTTGTAGCTACAAGGGACAAGAATGCATCCCATGAGAATCCTGAACCCAAAGGACACTTACCTCTTAGGCAACAGCTGATCAGAGAGGAATCATTTAGTCAATCACAACACTGGCTGGGCTAACCTCACATGTATGCTACGTTTTTCCCCTGACAGACAGATGATGGTTACTTAAGAAGTTTTATGAGTCCAATCTAAATACTAATTGAGGTATCAGATAGAACATTTGTATCATAATGCTCATTACTACCACAGAGAAACAATTTAAGTAGCTGACACTCATTTGCAATACTATTACCAAAATCTCACAAAAATCAATGTGTCTGTAATGGTGAAAGGGAGAATAGAAAAATCCTAAAGCTATTAAAGACAAGGAAGATAAAAATAAATTATTTTCTCAAACTTTTCACTGGGTCAAGGGCCACTAAGATTG
This sequence comes from Anomalospiza imberbis, assembly GCF_031753505.1. NCBI lineage: Eukaryota > Metazoa > Chordata > Aves > Passeriformes > Viduidae > Anomalospiza > Anomalospiza imberbis. The sequence goes on from NC_089685.1 coordinate 25,287,885, forward strand.
TTAGAGAGATGGAGTACCTTGCTTATGAGGAAAGGCTAAGAGAATTGGGATTGTTCACCCTGGAGAAGTGTTTGGGGTGATCTAACTGTGACCTTCCAGCTCCTGAAGAAAGCCTACAAGAAAGATGGAGAGGAACTATTTATAAGGGCATGTAGTGATAAGGGGAACTACTTAAAACTTAGAGTAGGTTTACATTACGTACATGGAAGAAATTCTTTACTTTGAGGGTGCTGAGGCACTGGAACAGGTTCTCTAAAGAAACTGTGGGTGCCCCATTTCCTGGAAACGGTAAAGGTCAGGTTGGATGAAGCTTTGAGCAACCTGGTCTGGTGAAAGGTGTTCCTGTCCACAGCAGCAGGGCTGGAACTAGATGATCTCTAAGGTCCTTCCCAACTCAAGCCTCTCTATGATTCGATGTAACATTTCCAATGGTTTTAATGAGTGTTCAACCACAGACAGCATTTAACCAAAGTCATTTTCCCAAATCAAGATGAATAAGTCTATTACCATAGTACTGAAGTCTGGTTGTCTGCTGTGTTCATTAAATATACGTTGGAGACACCCTGTTTTACCCAAATATTTCCCTGAATCAAATATGACTTAACAAGCTGTGAATAAGCTGTTACCACAATTACTCTGCAATGTGCATTCCAAGAGGGAAAAGCATGACAATCCCCACGATGATCACTGGTAGTTACAGTAAGAAATAAACACTTGGCAGTCTGCCACAAACTGGTAATTGTTTATGTGAACATCTTTGATTTATAGAAAACAGAAGAGCTATCTTAGTCTAGTTTAATACTGGTTCTTACTGTGGCTTGTCTGTTAGTAGTGAGAGGATGGGGTGAAATTTGGCCTTTAAGTGAAACAGTGCAAAAATCTACCTGAAGATTTTGAAGTGAGGTTTTTGTGTACAATCTTGTGTTGTTTATGATTTCTTTGTTTGTTGATTATTTTTTGTGTGTGGTTTGTATTTTGATTGTTTGTTTTCTTTTCTTTTTTCCCAAAATTATGCACATTGGCTATAACAGATTCTTAATTTTCTAATAAATTGTTTACTTCTTATATCTCTCTTCATTTATTTATCTGCTCTGTTCACGAGTCTTGTCAGCTGTAAGAATCCAAACTCTGAGTGCATTCTTGCATGTAGTTAAGCCTGCATGGAGTAATTGATGTGGAGTTTGATAAACTTCTGAAATTTACATTTAAAAGGAGATGACTTTACAGCCATGGACAACACTTTCAGTCTTTTAGGTCCATATCCATACAGCAAAATAGAGAGATTGAATATGCCTTAAATAGAATTTCTGAAATTTGTCAAGCTATAAGCTCATACAATATTGATATCATACATTTTAGTATCTTCTCAAAATATAAAACAGTTGAAATATTTCTGTGAAGATATTATACAAAATTAAATATTTAATTTCACATAGTATCTTTGGAACATTTCGATATTTAATAACTATTCAGTTGAAAGGGTCCACTTGTATTAGAAATGGCAATGTAGTAACTGGATCAAAAATTCCACACATGACATAATCATATATGCACAACATATATTTCAAATAATAATGTGAAATAATAATAATTCAGTCTATTTTGAAGTACATATTACAATTAGCTAGATTCATAAGAGTCCGCCTAAGGTTTTCTGAAGTTACACCTACAGTATTTAGGGTAACACAGCATAGTAAAAATTATATCTACAGCAGCCTCAATCCCTGCTTCCTTGGTTGAAACATAAGTGAAACAATTGTAAACTGAGATTAAATTAATCATAAAGTCTTACGACTTCTTTAGCTACATTATACTGCCATAATAACACAGGAATAAAATAGTCTTAATATGAAACTCCTTGCTTCTGTGTCTACATCAGACTTGCAATATAAGGACAGCAGCTTTTTCAGTGTTAATACATTGCATTTGTCTTACTTAGGCAGCTGAGTAGAATCTTCTCATAATCATCTAGTTTGTGACTGTTAATTAATAAGTGCCACTTTGTACATTTTCTTCTCTACATTTGAAGCTATTAGCAATATCACATGACGCATCTGGTCAAAGACAACTACATAAAATAAATGAAACAAAAAATACTGAAATTACAGAAGAATTACTCTAATTTGGGCTATCAAATTTGAAACTGATACACACGTTCAACACTCAAACATGTGGTAGAAACCATAGATTGAACAAATCAATATTTTTTGTGGCTATCTCACAGAGATATAAATTTTAAATAGTTATTTTAAGCAGAAAAATTATTCTATTTTTCAGCTTCTTAGTCAAAGAACTATGGAACATTTCTTTAAATATACAACAAATATATTTCTTTAAATATATAGAAAAGTACTTAAGCAAAATATATTTAGTCAAATAGAAAATTATAACAAGTACTGTAGTTCAGAACCGTAGCCAAGTACTAGAAGGCGACTGTTGTCACATAAAATTGTTTTTATCATACCAATGTATTGAGGATGCTAACAGAATGTGCTTAAAATTGCAGAACTTTTGGAACAGATTCTTAATAGGAGTGCTTTTTACCTAGTATTTTTATTCTGTTTTTTTGGGTTTACCTTGGAAATACTGCAATAGTGTCTGCATCACAGCCATTTACTATTGCTGCCTTCTTGCAAATGATCAAGACTTAAAGAATGCTTAGTAAACACTCAGCTTAATATTTCTGGTCACTGCTTGGTAACTGATATGAACCAACAAATCGAATAATGCCAACCCTGTCCAAGTCACAACAATATTAAAATAGTCAGCACACAGACTTCTGAAAATCACAAATAATTTGGAGGGTAAACTATGAAGTCAAGCTTAACTTGTCATCTTTATTTCTTTTGAAGACTATGTCAGAGGAACATGACAGAATTTTAACCATGGTATTTTAGCAAGACCACTTTTCAAAGACATTTGAAGGCATTAAATCAGATATTTATAGTGATGCTTGGGTCATATTCAGTAAAAATACCATTCACCAAAATTGCTATAGTCTGGGATAAATACACTCACTTTTTTTTGTACAAATACTTATTGGCTGAAGTTTCCTAGCCATTTTTTCTGAAGAGTTTATTTCATTCAGGTTTACTGTGATACTCTCATAGTTATGAACGCACCTAGAACTGCTGTTTTCAAGATTTAAGCCATAGATGTGTTAAGCAAATTTAGACAAGCATAGTTAGCACAAGTCAGAACCACACCTGGGCTTAGAAAAAGTAAAACCATGTCTGTGTATCTCTAGTTAACATGCTGATTAACTTTTGCTGTCAACCAGAGATGGACTGACCTACAAACTAAGTTGACTTCTGAAATCTAATCCTAGCTCTACCCTAAATTGCCTTTGTTAATGAAGTCTTACACAAAAGGGTTATATAATTTAATGGAATAAATTACTGTGCATGATGCAATACCTTCTTCATAAATAAAAGCAAAACAAATATTTTTCCAGTCCTGCCTATCAACGAGCTACAGCACATCATGGTAACGAAATATAATTAGCCACGGAATTTTATGTATCACTTCTGAATTATCGTTACACACCAAAAACTTTCACTATGTAGGAATTATGGTGTAATACAAAGGAGATCTGAAACTGATTGTGAAGTCTGGATCATTTTTCAATGCCAAAAAACTCAAACCCAGAGTTACTCTTAAGACAGAATTCATTTTTCCAGAGTGAAGTTTTGACAAACTGCAGCCTTTTGGTAAGAGCACAGGCGTTTCCTGGTACCCTGTGCTGCAGCTATGCTGAAGTGATGAGAATCACTTTGCCTATTTTGCCTGGATAAAACAGCTCAGCAACTAAAACTTGATTAACTAAAAACCAATTAACTAAAAAACAATAACTAAAAACTAATTAACTAAAAACCAATACCATCAAGCCCTTTCTGCAAATGTATCTAGGACACTGATTTCAAACTTAGGTGCCTAAACCTAGGGCACCCAAACAAGAGACTGTTAAAAAGTGCTGAGAAGATACAAAGCCCTTTAAAATCAATAGTCTCTATTCATCCCTGAATAAAATTGATTCACATAACCTAAGCAGCCGGAATGAAGCATAAATCATTCCTACTGAAATAGCCACAGATTCCCTCAACAAAATGGTAACACAGAACTGGATGCCAGGAAGAGAATCCCAGAATCACTGAATTTCCTGAGATGGAAGGGATCCACAAGGATCATCAAGTCCAGTTTCTGGCTCTGCACTGGACCATCCCCAACAGTCACACTACGTGAACCTTTGTCCAAATGCTTGAAATCTGTCAGGCTTGGTGCTGTGACCACTTCCCTGGGGAGCCTGTTCCAGTGCTCAACCATCTTCTGGGTGAAAAACCTTTTACTAATACCCAACCTAAAGCTCCCCTGACACAACTTCAGCTCATTCCCTTGGGTCCTGTTATTCATCAACACAGAGAAGAGATCAGTGTCTGCCCCTCCTCTTCTCCTCATGAGGAAGTTGTAACTGCAATGAGGTCTCCCCTCAGTCTCCTCTTCCCCAGGCTGAACACACAAAGTGACCTCAGCCACTCCTCACACAGCTTCCCTTCAAGGCCCTTCACCATCTTCATTGACATCTTCAGATGCTCCCTAATAGTTTAATATGGGCAGATCTGATCAACAATCACAATGTGGAACCATGCAGATAAACACAGCACTACAAAAATACTACGCTGCTGACTTGTTCTAAATTACTTTTTTTGTTTACTCTTTCCTACAGCATTGTTTCTTTGAATCACCATGCAATGCTATTTATTTGTTTTGCCAGGCCTTAAGAGTATATATGCATTTGCTGCAGCAACAAGATGTACGGATTTTTTTTAAGGAATATTATACAACTTTTAAAAAATCCTCCAATTCTGTTAATGGACAAAAATGTTCCTTTTACTTTGAAAAGAAACCTGTAACACAAAATGTTCCAGTATTCATATTAAGAGATAATGGCACTAAAGAAGACTGTAAAATATGCCAATCTTACTTGTTTTATTTTTAGCTATAATATTAAAAAAAAAAAAGTATGAAGTCATCCTTCCAAGGATTTTAAGGTAATTTTAATCTAGAAATAAACTGGATATCTTCTCAGATAGGGGGTATTTTTCTAAAATGAAACAATATAATTAATTTCAACTTTGTTACTGGCTGCTTATTTCACTGACATTTCTAAATTAAAAACATGGGTAAACTAATAATCAGTGCTGCCAAACCAAGTAGTTTGCTTATGAAAACTTGGGAATATTTATCCATGAAAAAATTACTAGCCCAGAGTATGATAAAAGTGGAACAATCACTACTTCAACTGGAAAAACTCCAGAAGATGAAACATAAGGGCACATTAACTCTTTTTTTTTCCTTTAAGCTACATTTTCAGATTACCTTCCAGTTTCGTGAATCCTTAGTTCAGAAATAAAAGCAAAACAAACATTTTTCCAGTCCTGCCTATCAACGAGCCACAGTACATCACGGAAAAAAAAATATAAGTAGCCATGGAATTTTATGTTTTACTTCTTAATTATCATTACTTCCCAAAACCTTCTTCTATGTAGGAATTATGGTGTAATACAAAGGGTAATCTGAAACTGATTCTGAAGTATTTTAGTTACACCAGACTGGATCTATATGCCTGTTCCTTGTCTTCTCATTTAAGCCATTTAAATAAAATTAATTTATTACTGTTTTATAATCCTTCAGAAAATTGTTACTAAGAAAAGAAAAATCTCAAAAACTCAAGAATATTGAGTCATGATTTTAAAACCTTGATTCAATGCACATGTTCAACTTCTGCAGTGTAAAAATTCATATTTAGAATAAATAAGTTGGCAAACAGTAACAGTTTCCTACTTTTTGCAAAATGGAGATAAACAGCATGAATGCTCCAGACTAATGAATGAGTACAGAAGTTACTGAAAAATGTCACATTACAGCATCATTTGGACAAGAAACAAAAACTACCTGGATCTCACTTATGCCCCTGCAAATAAAGTTGCACCCCTCCCTGTCTCACGTTAATGACCTATGATGCTGCCCTCGGAAGTACTGAACACTTCATCTTCCAGGGTACATTTGGTTTTGAAAACTTTCATTATTTTGGAAGAGGGATTGTACTGAATGCACTTACTCAGGTTTTTATTCATCTACCTCTGATAAGGTTATTTCAACTCCCTATGCTACTCCATCCAATACTGTAAAGAAGCTCTACATCCAAAGTTTGAGAAAAAAAGTCTCAACCACTTCTTACATACTTTACTTCCGTGCCAAAGACCCCAATTATTTACATTATTGCTTTCCTATCTATACTTCATTATAACTCTGTAAACCTTTATTCATGCACTGCTACTAAGTGAATCATGGCTATGAACCTAAGTTTCCAGGCCAATCTTTATTATTTATAAAAATTAACTAAATACACTTCCAGGGTACAGCAAAATACAGTAACTTTGGCCTTAGCTATTTAATACCATTGACATCAGAAGCTGTGTGCTAGGCTGACAGACTAAAAACATTCTGAAGACTGGAGCACAAAATTAACACAAGACCATCACATCAATACAGTATCATAACAAATGTCAGAAGAAAGTCTTCTCCATTACTGAAGTTAGAATACTGTATCTATGTATTTACCACATATTGCACTTGTTGCTCCTTAGTTATTCAATGCCATGTTTTCATTATCTTCACAGATTGGATAATTTTATCAATTCAAAGATAACTTCTAATTCTGTCTTCTGCAAATTGTTTTCTTCTGTTCCTCTTTTTGTCTCTGTCTACTCCTTTGTCCTTTATGCATTGCCTTTCCTTTAGCAACTCCCATAGCCACTCCTTATGATTGGGGGTTTTTCTACCTTGTTACATATGAGTTCTGATACTCTGCTATTTAAAAACAGTTAAAGCTAAAAAATGCAACCACCATTTCTGTGTATAACCTCTCCTTTTCCTATTGCAGATACCAAAGTGGCGATCACACATTTAATACTGGCAAAGATATCACAATTGAGTTTCAGAATTGGCCTATTGTTCAAATTGCTCATCCTCACGAAAGACAAAGGTAAACTCTAATTTTCATTCCCATCCCACCTGCTAGCCCTGTAGCTTTACACCCTAAAGATCACCATACATAAAAATGCATCAAAATAACAATTTTCAGCAGCCTGTTAGAGATAGGCTGTTTAAGTAGGAATAGAAGTTCATAACATCTCTATTTCTCTGCTATGATCTTGAGACCCAACATTTTGTGTTCTGGGGAATACCATAAAATGAGATAACAGCGAGGAACACACTTTATACAGCAATCAGAAACATAGTGGAATTTCTAAAACGTCCATTGTCAGATGTCGACTTACATTTTTCTTTTTCATACTTGTTATTAGTCTTTGTTGCTCAAACTACTGAAAACAAATATTTCAATAAATAATGGAATAAAAGCAGAATAGTATTTTATTTTTTTAATACTGTCTGCAATACAGATTCCTCTACACTTCATTATTCTCAATAAACTTTCTTCCATTCTTTCCTTTTCTTCCTTCATAATCCCCTGCAACTAAAATTCCCTATTTCCTGAGCATTTGTCTTTTTTATCCCGTATATGCAGTGTTCTACCAACACTGTTCTTTCATCAAAAATTACTATGTTATTCAGGACTTTAAACTTTAAAATTATATCTTTTTCCCAGTTCTTTTCTGGACTCCTCTTGTCTCCATCATTCCTTTATCTCAATTCACTAAAGACTAGCAGGCAACTATTTTTAAATTCTCAATTGCTATGCACATAAATGTGCTGCACGAGCCCATTCAGAAAGAAAATGAAATTCCGAAAATTATTTTTAAAATCAAAATATCATTTGCTACCAATCTGCATTAAATCTTGCAGAACTTTCCTGCAGCAAAGCCTATGTGATGCAAGCAGAACTGTTCTTCATCCTGGTCCAAAGGAACTCAATAAAGCTGGTTCTGTCAAAAATGGAAAAAAACATTCCTCATATAATTTCACTTTTTAAAAGCATACACTCCTTGCAGCCCGCAGTCCTTCCTACGCACAATGCTGGGGCACAGAAGAGCTGAGTGAACACCTCCTCCTCCCCTCAGGGCACTTGAGGTGCAATTTACTGGCTCAGTAAACTGAATAAAAAAATTTAATTTTTTGTAATCCACCTTTCATAGATCCTTATTTAGGGACCCTACTATGATGTGGGTTTAAAATCTGGTTTAAAACTTCAGTGCAACTTTGTCACTAATCTCCCTTCTTCACCCCTACCCAAATTAATTGGACAAAAATCGAAAACAGCCTCTGGCAGTATTGCCACATTGAACTACTCTTTCAAAAGGTTCTGGGCCAAACCACTTTGGTCACTTTGTGTCAAAATAAGACATATTTCCAAAATGTAACTTTATATATAAAAGTTCAAAGCCTTCACCACTATTGTTTTGGATTTTTTTTCTTAATGATTATGTAGCATATTACATAATTTGACTCAAAATACCTGCCCAAGCAGGTATAGTCCCCAAGCTTTGATGTACCCAAATACAAAGTGAAGCTGTAAGAATTTATTCATTCAGCTCACAGAGCTCAAGGAGAGACTCTGAAACTGCCCTCATCCACTGTGCCTTAAAATAAAACCTGTCTTACTATAAGCATGCCAAAGTAAGTTTTAAAACTATTCCATTTTTGTTTTCTCTATGTATATATAAGCACCTTATTTTGCACACTACATTAATCTTCTTATGGATTGTGGTGCTAAAAGCCAATGAAGAAAACACAGAAAATACTGAAAGATTTCTTATTGAAATACAGTGGCATCAGAACTCTCTTTAAAGAATGTAAAGAGAAAAAAATGGGAAAAAATGCTTTAAGAATGAGGATAATATTTATAAAATTGTTTTCACTAAAAGAAAAGTATTCATAAAATTCAATCCCAAACCACATATGCTGCTGCAAACCATATATCTTTTGTGTGCTTTATAGCATCTGAGAGTTCTGGACATACAACTGTTAAGACAGAAGATGTACACAATACCAAAGTATTCTCACGGCTTCCTTTACCATGTAAAGCTGTTCCCAAATAGATCATTTTACTGATGCACATTACAGAAAGCATCTTTCATTGGAAACACTTCAAACAAGGAAAATACCACAGGAGAGAAGGCTACTGCCTCATACATTGCAGTGATATGACCTCTTGACCGCAAGTTTTTTGTATGTGTATTACAAAAGGCTCTTGACACCTGTCATTTTTCAGAGATTAATATTAAAAATAAAAAAAAAAAAAACTATAATAGTGTTTGAGCTGAAACAGGTGATATCAGATGCAATGTAGTATACTACATTTTAACCCTTTTCCCCCTTTCTATCAGTTTTAATTTTGGCTTGTTATTACAAATTCTTACAGATAGCAGAGCTGTTGTATTAAATTTCACTTCTTTTTTGAGTGGTTTCAGAGCAGAAATGTTACTTTAATTTTAATTTTATTTTCATGAGAAATTCTTCTATAAATTTGATATGCACAGCCAGCTAAAATTGCCTTGTAATTGATTTCTAGAACTTCATAAGATGGGACAGTATAGGTACTGGAAGGCATTGCTGGTGGAATGATTTCCTGATATATATGTAGGACTACACAATCCCTAAAAAATAATTTATAATAAAATATTATCTACCAATAATTATTTAATTACTTTAATTATTTAAATACTTGAAACATGAAAGTTTTTCTTTGTTTTGTTTTCTGCTTAGTATTGTAAACATTTCCTTTTGCTTATGCCTCATGTATTAAAGTCTCTTGGTATGAATCAGAATGTCAGTAACACATGCCTTTCTACCTCAGGTTTGTTGCTGTAGTGTTTTGTGTCTATGAAGAACACCAACTGAGCGCCTGATAAGTCCTCCATATGGGAAGCATGGAGGACAACCAACCCACATGGCAGCAGCCCTGAGAGGATTCTACATCCAAATTACTACAGGTTGTTCAAATTATGAGAGATCATACATCTGAGTATCATGGCTGCATGACATGAAGTTTTACACTGATTTGCACAGCTCCTGTGACAATGTTCACAGCTTCTACCACAGAGGCATTAACCTCATGCAGGCAAAGAACCACAGTAATAAACCATGCAGTGCTGAAGAATGGCAACTTAAAAATATACTTAATTTACTGTCACATATACACTGTGACTGTAAATGCTTTTAAAAGTATATTATACTAAGTGTATTTGGGCAAATGCATTATTGACATAATGTCTATTTCTTAATAAACTGAGTACATTTTCCTGGGAAAAAGAAGGTGGGAAGATGCAGGGAATACTTCAAGAATGCAACAATGAAAAAGCACTTCACAAAACATGATCCAGGCCACACATTTTCCCTTTCTCATTCCATCCTCTCCCTTCTAAGGAGGAAAGGCCTAGAAGGTCCTTCTTCTCAGTCTGCTGTTCACTGCCCAAACCCATTCCATCCTTCAGCCTCCCCCATGCTGCAGCTGCTTCCCTTCAGGTTCTTCCATCTCTGCCCAGCCCCTACAGCTCGTCTTCCCTTTAGGTCACCTTCCATCAACCTACCACCCAGCAGCTGGTTGCCTCACCTTGCTTTAACTTCCCAGACCACTTACAGATACTGAGGTCATAGTTGAGAGGCACAGCCACTTCCCAGCCCTGCCTCGTAGCTGAGTGAGTGCAGCGTGACATGTTGGTGAGACTTGCCAGGGCAGCTTGCTGCTCCTCAGGTTCCCCGCACTCGGTGACTGGAGGCACTCCCACACAGGGGATATTTGCAGGAGCCATTTGCTCATCTCCTACAGCTTCAGGCTGACCATTCATTCTGCTAAGAAGGTTCTTGAGGTTTGGTGGCTCGATGGCTAATCAAAGGAGCACAATACAGTCCATGTTCCCAACTGCATGCAAGATCATGGAAGTCTACTTCCCTCCGATGGCTAGGGAGCGAGCCTGGGGCAGCTGACTCCTTGTGGCACTCATGGCCTTCCCAAATATCTCTGTAAGAGTTGCCTTTAAAAATATCTCAAATTTCACTTTGCACTGCTTCATGACCTAGAAACCAGATAAACCTAAGAAATGAGGACTCATTTGTTACACCAAAATAACAGAGGAAATAGAAACAGGTTGTCCATTCTAGCACAAGATAAACCAACCCACTCTTCTAAAGATGAGCTGAAGCAGCTCCCAGACCAGTCTGTTACCTATCCAACTTACTGTTTGGTTTCAGATTTTTGTTTTGTTTTGGATTAGTATGGGTTTTTTTGTTTTGTTTTAGTTTTTTTGTTTTTTTTTTAATTGCTAAACTAAAAGTGTATCACATTCACTGAAAAATGTGGAGGGGAGAATCAGTTCTTGTTTATCATAATGTATTTGTGTAAGGTAAAGATAATGTACTTTTAAAGATTTGTGATGTATTTATCAAAAGCAGTGGGGGTAGGGAGGAAGTTCCAAAAGGGTTGTTCTCATCCCTTGACTATCTGTTTTATATTTTTGTCTTATTTGGTCATGTAACATAATTGACTGATTTAAATCAAATTACTTAAATCACCAGTTTTCACAATAATTTATACTAGAATGCAGGAGCCCTTGATTTAAATAGTATATTTTAAATCTTGTTTTGTATTTGCCTAAGCAGAAGTTCTTTGCCACTGACTCATTGAATGTTTGGCTGTTGCTCAATAAAACAGAAGCTCTTACATTAAATTAGTTATTACATTTTACTATTATGAAGTGCACATTTTAAATCCTATTTTTTTACCTTTAATGAATTTGAATACATTTTTTGAATAAAAATAATATTGCTTTATTTTTTATCTTTCTGCACTTCATTGAGATGGAAAGTAGAATTAGATTCAAAACAGCATTTAAAAACTATTCTGTATTTATTATATAATTAAACTCTCTAAAGTTTAGTCACTTATTATACAAGGACTATTTTATTCTTGTGTGCAAACTGGTCAATAGTTTCTGGTAAGCAGAGGGTTCTTTTCTAAAGTGGCTAATACTGCATACAGACACATAGAGAAATATTCTCCTACATTTTCTAAAATGAAGAATATAGCCAGGAAAATAAGCTAGAAAAGGAAAACAATTTAGATTGACCATTGGCTTTTTCAGCCTTGATTTAACATTCACACTGAGGAACAACAGAAACATGTTCCTGTGAAGCATGCATATATTTCTGCAGTGAAAAACAGGTAAGTACTAGCATTCACTCTAATTAAAAGCATTTTGATGATAGACACTTAAATGGATGACAAGGCAACATTTTCACAAAGAATGACTAAATTCAGAAATTTAACATGTCTTGCTTGATTCTGACAGCAATTAAAAAAGCCTAAGCCTTTTTTTCATTTAAATTTGAAGATAATTCACTGATGCAACAGGTCTGTTTTATCTATTTTAATTCTTTTAATGGGCTGCAGTAGATTTAGGCCTATGTAAGTATTTTCACACTTTAAATGTTAAATTTAAGCTGGAATATTTGTAAAAGAAATCCATTCTAATGTAAATAACTTAAATCAGAATTTTATAGGTATACATTTTTTCCATGAATATTAGTTCAGATCCAACTCACCTTGAAGTCTGGATTGTTAAAGCTTGAGATATGTTGAAGTTCATATCTTTAAAGAATGCTGTGGCATTGAGTGGTAATATTTTTAATCATTCTACTGTTTTGTAACACAGAAGTACAGCATACAAAACTATAAATTTTACCAATGAGTTTAATTATTTATGCTAAGTCTAATAACCCTTAAATAAACTACTTGTGTAATTAAGGATGTCAGGATGAGGGCAAAAATTGAAATAAGTTAACTGTGTTTCTTAGACATTTGAAGCAAGATTGCTACATGTTAAACACAACAATTGTCTCTAGTATGAGCTTGTAATTTTACGTCTGTAAAAAAGGATCTTTAAATTATATATTTCAGAAATACACAGGCTTTTATTCCTTGACTCCTGTTAAGTTATTACCTTTACATCAGTTAAGCTCTTTAAGTATATGCTTATTTTTAGGAATGTATTACACATTGTCTATTAAACACAGCAGCTAAACTCGTGCTTATGTCCTCTTCAATTAAGTAGGCCTGCTCCCTAAAGCACTTTCAATGTAAATTTATTGTGTTAAATTTATGTTTTTCTTGTTTCCACTGTTATGCATCTCCTACTGTTTCTGCTGTATGGCACAGTTCCAAATGTGTTATAATATTTATTGTTAGCTGACACTAGCTACCCCACTCTAATCTCAGAGATTACTGGCTGAACACAAAAAAAAAAAATCCATGGTTCAAATGTATTTATCTTAAACATATTATTACTTCCATTTTTTCACAACACTTGATATAATTGAACACTTAAAAATTGACAACGAAATTTTTAAGGTCTGGGAGCACTGTTCATAGCTTTTTTATGGAAGTACTTCACATAATCTGTATCACAGAGTTTAAATAACACAAATAAAAATTCTGCAATCAGTATACACTTCTGAAATAAATTGGCTTTGCTTATCTTGCATTTCTCAGAGTTCTACCACAACAGAAATCACACAGAATATGCTAAACTATATTTTATTATGTTAATGTTGATTGAGTTGGATTTTAAAAATAGAGAGTTTAGGCCAGGCATTATGATCAAATTTGAGCAAGAATAATTCTATTCTCAGTCTTCTACATTTAATTGATCCCTCTTGGTTCATTTAGAGCATTAATGAAGGGAGGCATGTTAACACAGCATATTTTCTGCAGGTACTTTGATAAGTGCAGCATTTATACCATGCTGATAAACAAGATGCTTTCTCCTTCTGTGAAGAGCCCAGGAGCTGCAGTGAGAAAGGTGCTGGTCGTCAGAGGTGGACAAAAGAACAAAGCAAGCATCAACAGGAATGAAGGCTGTAAATGGGGAAACTGGGGCTGTAAAAAACAGTGTTTCAAAAGGGATGAATGGGTGGGGGCTGTAAAGAAGTGGGGACAGTCATTTGAGAAAGAATATGATGTAACGTGGAAGAGATCTAAGAAATGGAACGGACACAGAGCATCATCTCTGGGAACGACGGCCCTGGATGCATCAAGGCAACCAAAGGCTGCCCATCCACAACAAGTGTGGATATTCCCAATGCAAGTCTCTTCTGTTTCAAGGGATCCAGAGCTTCTTAGCCTTCAGTTCCCACTCCAAAATTCACCTTCCTTCTCTGGTCTCTGCCTAGTTGAGCATCCAGTACAATTCACAGCTCCTAGTCCAATAACCCACTGCTGCCTTCTCTTTTGCTCCCAAATACAGGAACCCTATTCTTTCTCCTTATATAAATTACAGAAAATAATTTAAAACCTTGAATTTTCATAATACCAACCCACTAAAACAAATTTAAGAAACATTAATATTGATTGCCACTGAAAGCCACAAGGACATTTTACATAGATGTGTTTCCTCTGCATTTTCATACTTACCAGGTACTCAGTGCACGCCTTACAGTAACTATCATGTTTGAGTGACTTAACAGAATTTTAAGGATTCATACCAAGTGGAGAGGGATAAGATAATACATGAACTTACCCGTTTTCTTGTTTTTCTGTGTTACGTGAATGTTTTAGAATATATTCTGTAGAACAGATTTCATTTAATATTTCAGGATTTGTTCTATCTTTGAAATTTCAAAGGACATCTGTGGGTATGGCAGCATGTTTCTAATTCATGCATGACCTTAAACTAAAACTTTGAGAAACATATAAGATTGTGAATGAATAAAGGCTAATATTAAATACATTTCTAAAAGAAAAAAAGTATTTTTTGTGTATTTCATTATTGCATATAATTTAGATACAGTCTACCATCTTCCTGATGCTCTCACAAGCAATGACAGAACTGTAACTATTTGCCAAATTATGTGAATCCCAGAAGTAACTGTCTCATGAAGTTTCACCTATTTTTTGTGTACGCTTCTTAAAATTCCATTAAATCCATAAATGTTTCAATTAACTTAAGATTTTTGATAACTACCTCAGACATAATTAAAACAATATCTAAACCTCACACAGTTAATATTAATGATGTATTTATTGCACATCAGTTATTCCAAGGATACAAAATAGGATGATATTAACTTCCTCAGATGGAGCTACGTTCACTTCTGTAGCATTGCCAGTCCCTCTCCTGAAAGTCCAGGCTATGAAGAAAGTAAAGAGCAGCAAATCTTACACAGGATCTATCCTTTATTTCAGATTGGAATGAAAATTTCCTAACATGATTGCTGTCAACTCAAAACACAAACATGAACATGTATGTATTCAGGACACTAGAGACGCTTTTTTGTTATGGAAGAAGGAAATGCATTCCTTCTTCCAAAGAACTTCTGCTTCATAATGTGTTAGTTCTTTCACACCTGAAAAGACCTGGGAGATGGTGTGATTCAGGACAAATACATACACTCACTTGTAAGATCTCTGCATTACAACATTAGATAATCACATTCAAATTCGTTTTCTCTTCAGTGTTATAAATAACAGCTCAAGCATACTGGGGTTCCTACTCCTTTCTTTCCATGTTCACTATATAAATCAGATACACAGCATCTTGTATAAGGCAGTGTTTCATAGTAACATCTTTCATGATACCTGTATTTTGTTTCCTGCTTTTTTTTTTCTTTTTGACCATTAGTGTCCAAAAGGAGGACTCAAAATCAGGACAGTTTTCAACAGAACCTTCAGTGTACCTTGTATCTCAGATCCACCAGCACAAGACCTCTGCCTGCATTAATGCAGTCTGTATCAGATCACAGGTTCTATTGCTAACTTTATTTACTTGCAAATCCAAATCCTGAAGTCTAGGATTGGATGGTTCCGTATGGCCTGTATGATTTAAGAGAAAGAGAAGATAGGCTGCTCTTTGCAACTTCTCCTGAGAAAACTGATAGCTAAGCCTCAAATATCAACACAAGATGAACCGTTTCTGTTTCCACTAAACAATCCATAGAAGAATGAAGAGAGCTGAAAGCATAAATACACTTGAAAAAAGCAACTTTTAGATAAAAAACCAAAACCAAAAAAGCAATAACCAACAGTTTCTGATGAGTGTTCGAAGTGTGCAGTACAAAATACAGTATGATGCAGGGCACCAAAGGATGGATTGATGCTGCACCTGGAAAAATAACTTGTGAAAGGAAAGCCTTCTCATTTACTAGAAAGCTTTGCTACAATTTTTTGTACTTTAGGATATAGTTAAAAGGATTAATGAAACAAAACACAAAGTTCATTATTTATAGGGCGCCTGGAGATATGACATAGAGGGAACAGCCGTTTTCCTTACTTTTTTTCATTTTCATAAAAGAATTTCAAAGAAAGAACAATCTTAGATAGCAAATTAACTTTACAGGTTGAACACTTTCAAATGTGAAAACTGTCAGTACAGTTTGAAGCACAGTTATACTCTTGCACAGTCTGGAGAGAGGCAAATGATGAACTTGAACAAGAAGAACTTTAAGAATATAAGTATATAAAAAGATCATTGAGCCTAAATAGAGCAACAAACAAAAAATGCACAGATTCTCCTGGAATCAATCTGTGTACCTTGACAAATATCAACCAGGTTAAATGTTTTGGGCTTGATTTATAAAAGTAGCATATTCTAAAATCACATGTACTTATGTCCTGCTTATATGCACAGATGTCACATACACATGCAAACCACACACTGACAGGTTGACATTACATCAGCCCAAAGACCTCGTGATTTGAACAATTTTTGTCAGAGGTGCATAATATAGGGAATTTCACAAAAAATGCAATAAAAATAGTTACTATAGCCTCCACATATAAGGGAACACACCTATAATGCACCTACTGCTGTGACTGTGGCACAAGCAGACAAACTTATGTGACCTAAGTTTTAACTAGGTCAGTCAATACTGCTGGTAGTGATAGACACAGCTCAGGACAAAAGACCAAGTTAAACAATGCGGGTAAATATACAGGTGGTTGAGATTTTACTGTACTCTACAACATTGTAGATACAACACTAGCAGCACACAGGGATGTTGCCACAGGCCCTCAGCCGGGTAATAATTAGCATTGATTCCATGACTGCAGAAGGCTGATCAATTGCTTTATATATCATCTATACTATGTTATACTATACTTATTAAGAAACTCAGTAACCCTTACAGCCAGTCCAATACAGCTTTGACCTAATTGGTCAATCCATCCAAACACCATCCAGTGTTCAATTAAGAAATCACCCTTTGGTAAACAAATCTCCATGACACAATCCACATGTGCACAACAGCAGGTGCAACAAGTGGAGACAAGAATTGTTTCTCATTCTTTTCTCTGACCTTCTCGCAGCCTTCCCCGGGAAAATGCCTGGGAAAGTCTGTGCCTGCTCTCTGTGGCCAGAGAGCAGCTGTCACACAGGGACACTACTTTAAAGTTAGCTCAGAAAAACAAGCTTCACAAGGAAGTTGCATCTTCTTCTTGACTGTATGCCTTCTAAGCAAACAGAAGAAAAAGACAGGCTTTACATCACAACCTACATCTTAAAAGTGAATTTCTTCCGTGGATCAATCTATTTTGTTGAAGTTCCTGCTGAAATGACCTAATATTGCCATATTCAGTCTTTGATTTTGAGCAGACATATACCCATTTTGATGGAACATGACATGATGTTGAGCTCCTTGGATTTGGGTAGCAATTCATCACTCCTTCTACCCCCAGATTTCCTGGTCACAGTTTAATAGTACAGTCTCCAGTGGCAACATTTGGTCTTTACAAAATTGTTATCTATGCCTTAGCTAGACAAATATTTTTGGTAAGAATTTCAATGGGATTGGGACTTGCCTTTTAATTCTGTGTCTTAAGACTGCATTTCCAAGTATTTTGTACATAATTACACACTGTTATAGGATCAAAACATCCACCCTCTCAAAAAAATTCCTTTATAAACTAGAACAGCAACAGAGAGATTCACTTTGTTAGAGATGGAAACATTGGTATGCACAGGCATCAAGCTTGATGGAGAAAAACCTACAGAAGCAGAAGTTAGTGAGGCCAAGAGAGACAGATGAGTAAGGGTAAAGGCGAAGGGAGCACAATGAAAAACTGAGCCAACAATGACAGATACAAAGCAAGCAGAAAGGATGAGAGAAAGGAGACTCCATGGAGGAAAAGCCAAAGCCAGCAGGTGGAAAAATTCTCTGGGAATAAGAAGAGATAATCAGTTTACAGATATAAAAGAAATTCTCACAGCAATAAAACAAATAGTAACTTAGAGGTCAGCACTAGAAGCATCTATGGCCTCTTATTTAAAGCAGCTTACTCTGAGCAATATTTTATTGCTACTATCCCTTCAAGACAGGACATATTAGTTTCTCTTTTATCTCTAAATCTAACATCAAACTTGAATTATTATAAATGGCAATATGTAAACAATTCATACCATGCAATATCATCATCATCATAAATTCTATTAAGGCTTAAACAGCACTGTAACTGCAAAGACTCTACACAAACTAATGCAAAGTGACTACAAAGTAATTTCAAGCCTAGTAGGTACACTCAGGAATGTAAAATCCATCTATTCAGATTCTTTTACGAAGAGAAGCTGCCCAATCTAATTCCTACAAATCACACTCAGCTTCAAAAGGATCTTCAGATTGTATTCTGATAGCTTAAAATATTTGCACAGTTGTGTTGGAGAGGAGGTACAGGGCATTTGTTTCTTTGACTGGCATACTGTGGGATATTTTAAATTTTCAATACAATTGACTGTTTCTTTGTAGATTAGTTTGATGCCCACTGTACAGAATTGGTGAACCAATACATTTCCTAAAACTAATTACATACTTTGCAGGGCCCTCTTTAGATATTTACCTACATGCAAGTTCTGCTTCTTTGTGTTCTAATGATCCCTAAAGAAAAACCAAGTCATACTGATTATATTCTCTATGCAGATAAAAGCAATTATTCATGGAAATAAATACATTAAAAATAAATACATTAATTAAGACATAAGAAATAAGACATTAAGAAATATCTCTTGTACCAAATAGTACCTCTTGTATTTCTTGTACCATCAATTTAAAATAACTGTTTCTCCTGTTATACACTTCACCAAAATAATTTCACACTAAAATCAATTTATTATTTCATACAAAATCATATGTATTTATAAATACACGTATGTTTAGGTGGGGTATATATTTGTTTCCTGTCATATCACCTTCCTCATCTTCTTCCACCCTGTTGATAGATGACGTATGTTTTTCAGAGATTTACAGTGTATTTGTGTACTGGTGCTATATGCTGTGTTGTCCTCCAGCTCCACTGGTCAAGCAATATGATGGCACTTCCTTCTCATCATTATGAGATTTAGCACCATGATATTTCATAAGAAGTTAAGCTATACTCCAGCTTTCTTTAATACTCTTTCTGGTGATCTTAGCTTCACTCTTGTCCTCAAAGATAACATTTAAATCAAATTATTTTCAATAACCTAGATCTTTTGGTAGTGCTAATGTTCCTATCCATCGTTTCTGTTTTGTCTAAGGTTATTTACTTCTTTCTTTCACCTGACTGAAAGTGAGAAATGCTTCTCACTGGCAGAGACTCCTCAGATATAACTTTAGAATTATCTCCCTTCAGCTGTGTCCTCTGTCTATTTGTCTTCATTGCCCACTTTATCATCTTTGACCCTGAACGTTTAGTCCCTTCCCATAATTCTCACATCTGTGAATGTCTTTACAACTACTTTGAAGTTAATAGATTATGAACCAAGTCTAGAGAAGGGTACTTTGGCCTCACCCCTTTTGAGGCTTTCTTCAAAACTTTGTCTTCTCTAGCTTAAAA
>NC_089685.1:25312700-25322700 GCF_031753505.1 Anomalospiza imberbis
GCTAGTACTATATTTTTACTTTTGGAAATACAATTCATATTTTGTACCAATAAAATGCTAGTAATGATATACTAACAAAATAAAACTGCTTTGAAGAAATAACATTATACATAGTCAACTGAAACAGCTTCTAAGCAATAAATTCCCATAAAACATTTAAAAAGATTATCTTGGTAGCATTGACTTAATGAATGCTCAAAATGCAAGCTCAAATCTACCCTGCAAAGCAATCATGGTTTTTTAGCAACAATTTTGACCTTAGTGACACAAACAATTAATTCTACAAACTTAATATAAAAATAAAATTCTACATCTAATGCAGAATATTCTGTCAATGTATTTAATCAAGGATATGCTTTTTTTTTTCATGTATTATACATTCTAGTATCTAACACTGATTTTAACATACAAGGAAAAAAAATGAAAGTGAAAAGCTCAGAAGTGTCTGAATGTACACATACAAAAGAGAAAGCTCACCGTAAGCCAAAAAGGCAGAAGACACAAGCATAGGCAGATTACAGTTTGCATCATGTTTTTAAAATAAAATTCTACACTCGCTTTAGCAATATTTATAAATCTATAAATATCAACAGCAAGATAAGAAGTTGCTTACATCCTAGTCATAAATCTTCAAAGCTGACCTGATGACTTGTGACAGCACCCAATCCATTTATCACCAAGTATATATTACAATACATTATAGAACACTGTCATTCACTTTTGATACATGGATGAGGAACAACTCCCTGATCTGAGTCAAACTTCTCATTTCTATATAAAGACCACAACAACATAGTTCATCAAGAAAATAACAAGAGTGTCCAAACTCTATATAGTTGCCTAAAAGAACAAAATAAAGTCTGTTGTATCTTATTTACTTTCTATAAATCCATACATAAATAACTTTAGAAATTTAATTCAGCCTACTTGGTCTTCTATATAGCCTAAAATTTCTCTCACTTAACTTTCCCCACTAAATATTCATGCCACAGTAAAAACTTATTTTATGATTTTACTCAGCTGATAAACCTGTTCTTAATCATTAGCATCCCATTATGTGGCTGCATAGTTAAAGGAAATTATTAAAACCAGCAATCATTTACTTGCTTCCTTTAGAAAAAGCTATAAAAACTTGGATTTTCTATTTGAAGACTCCCAATAAAATGATTCAGAGAAGCCAAATCCAGAATGTTAAACCATGAGATGAGTACCTCTTGCACATATTTAAACATTAAAAAATCTTAAGAATAATAATTGCTAGGGTTTCCTCTGTTTTTCTGTGTGTCAAAGTTTTCCAGACAAGTGTCACATATTCAAAACATCATTTTACAGAATTACTACAGTGGCAATAATAAAAACAACCACCACTTTCCTCTTAATTCATATTTCAAAAGGCATCTGTTAAAAAACAGGGGGCAGAAAAGAAACAGAAAAAGGAGGAAGAAAAGCAAAAGTAGCACAAAGCTATGCCCGCTATCTGAAGGACATCCTACTGTATGTTTACAAGTGTTTATGTTTCACATCAACATTTTTATAGAAGGATTCATATGCCTAACTCAAGTTGTTTTTAAATCCTATGGTGCAGACCCTACCATAAAATGCCTCTTGAGTCCTATTAACTGTACCCATGGTTTTACTTTGCCTGTCTGCTTATTTAAGATCTAATCACAATTTTGAAGAAAAGATTGTCACTTCTAAGCCTGTCCCCTCAGAACCTGTCTGCGATTAGTACTCAACTGGATATTTTCATCTTCAGTTGTAATTCTCTGTGGTCTTTGCAAATGCTATCTACTGGAATTTCTGGCTGCATGGACAAATTGGCTCCACATGCCTAGGACTGCTACTTTGAGAAACATGTAAGTGGCACATTATTCTATTAGCATTTTTGTGGTTTAAAGTGCTTCACTTAAATTTAGTTTTTTAAACATATTCACCAATTTGATACACTCTTTCTCAAAAAAGATTTTAAAATTCTCTTATAATCCGAACACCTGAATAAAGATGATGGCATGATTTTCAATTAAAACAATAATAATTTTTTTTATATTTACTTATATGTATACAATTTTATATGAAGATCGTATAAAAATGCAAGGTATATATATATATATATATATATATATATATATACATAATCATGTATATAGAAAGAGGTAGAAATCTGTTAAGAACATAATGAAGACACTGAAACCTGTATTTCTTCAGACTGTCATACTGTAAGTGCTCAATTGTTAAAACAGAATACACTTGAATTTGAAGCAAGACACAGATTTAAGCCTTAACAAGTTCTCATATTTCAATCTATAACTATTTCCTTCTTCCATATTTTCTGTCACCGTCTAAAATATTTAACTATAAATGTAGCTAGTGTACACTGCTTAATTCAGCACTAAAAATTATTCAATTTTAAGAGCTATTATGACCTGTTATTTCAGAGGCCCATGCAAATGCAATGAATCTATCATGTTAAAACATGTTTTTATAAAACGGTATTTTTATAATAGTTTACCTAACAGAAAACAACTTTCCTTCCATTAATGTAAGACCTGACATTGAAATGAAAAACCTCAGCATTTAAAATTAAGGGTTTGAACTCCAAAGGTGCTGAGTGGGCTCAGCAAACGAAAGGATGAGACAGCAAAGACTTTCAGGAGTTTGAAGCAGGTACTGGGCACTCTGCAGAATCAGACCTCGATTGTTTACCAAACAATTTGGGCTTCACTGCATTAGTACACTCTGTGTTCCCTGATGGAGAGGCAACTCCTCAGGTAGCCCATGCAGGAGTTTTGTTTGTTCAGGTTTTAGAAGGAAGAGAAATCTTACGGTGACAAAAATTAATGGATTGCATCTTGTAATTAGGTGATGTCAGCAGCCAAAGGACAGTTGAATTTTACAGTTTAAACATAACAGCAGTTCTCCATTAACTTGTTGGGAACATGAACAGACAAACTTAAAAAATATGTTTTCAAAATGAGAAGGGAAATAGACCTGCAGAAAAGCTGCTTCTTCTCTTTTCCCTTGCTTTCAAAATTACACATCCATATTACAACTCACACACACGCAAGCACATACAGACAGGAACATTTTCTTTTTTATTTCGGTGCTTTTGAACTAACCAGCATTTTTTAATTACACTTATGACAGCAAAGTGTCTTTATTGAGAAAAGTCACTCTAGTCCCTTCACTAGGGTCCCTTCACTGCCCAGCTCCGACTTTGGCACAATTCATTGCAAGCGAAGCAAAGTCTCAAGTAATGTGGCCCTCTGGTGGAAAACCCCGCACCACGTCCTGCTCGCCCGAATCGCACAGTAAACTAACAGCTCCTGAAAACATGCACTGCAAGGCTTCGGCACAACTTTTATAAATACGCAGCGGGATTTTAATCACCAGGCAAGCGTGGTGGCATGCAGCCATATCAGCAAGATGTTGCTGCCACAAGAACGGGATCTTTCCATTTCAGCATTATCGTGCACTAAAACAACAACAAATAATGCCCCATGCTCTTCACTTCCACGACACTCCTCATTCAGCACACACGAAGGATCTCCAAAAAGGTCCCCCTTTGAAAACAGCCCTTTATTTGTTTAAAAACAAACAGGAAACAAAACAAACTTACCTGCTGTTGTTGCAGATGCAGCAGTTCTACTGTGCTTACTTCAGTGCTCGTGTCACCACTTGATCTTCCATCTCTGCTGCCAGCATCTAATTGGCTGCTTAGAGTGCTCATTCCATTTTGATTCATTGAACTGTTGCTTATTGTCTCTGTCGCAGATTCCTGCATCATGACTTAATACCTAAAAGTGATTAAGAAGTATCAATTAACACACGCGTTACACCTTCACACTTCCATTATCAAGATGTCCCTCTCTGCCAATTACACAGACAGCATCTTTAGAAGAAGAAAAAAGCCTCGCAGAGCCGTTTACCAAGAAATGCAGTGCAAACTCTGCTTTCATAGAGCTGCTAATCACTGGAATTATGATTTCTATAAGCAAGCTTTGTGTGCTTACATTTAACGGCCAAAATAACACACCATGCACGCAGCATGGTCAATAGCATTTATGAACGACTACGTTTTAAAGTCTACCTATAAAACCAGTTTAAGTGAAGGCACGATTTCACACACTGCTCTATATTTCCTATTATCCAGCTTTGACAACCATGGATGACTATACAGCCTTATTTAAAATATTCACTATCTTGATTCTGTCAGAATTTTACAGCATATCTTATGCAAGGCTGTTGTTTAATGATGCACAGCTAATCATACAAAATTAAAATTTTGTAAGGGTGTTACAAATCATATGGTATCAACCAATGATAAATAGTATAATGGGCTTCTCCTTTTTTGTGACTAAATAAAATTTTGCCTCGAAGGCATTTTAAGAAAAAGCTCCTGCTGCAAACACGTCAGATATTGCCTATTTTTTTAATCAAACGCCTGATATTCATTTATTTTTCTGACATTTAAAACATTTAATACTGTCCTTCCTGGGAAGTAATTAAGCTTATGCATGAGCAGCAATCAAACTGTTCACTTGAAGATGACTTAAAACTCAATTTTAACATAGGCAAATAAATGAAAGATATAAAATTAATTTTCCAGGCATGTATTAGATATGAAAGCTGGAAATAAAATCTATCAAGAATATCACTAATGATTGTGCTAAAAACAGCATAAATTATGCATATTACCTTCTCTACAGTAATAAATGTTTTATCATTTTCACTGCATAAATATACTGTACTTTCAGGATAGCAATGAGATGTCCTGCCAAGATCAGTTGAAATCTTTGCAGTAAATAAAGAACCAACGTGCCCTGACAAACCAGAATTTCAAGGCGCATTTTGTATCTGTAATATGGAAAGGTCAGCGTCTCTTCTCAGAGCCACCAAAGTCCTCTCCTGCTCTTGCAGGGTCAGAATGCAGCTCCCTTCCTTCATCCTCACTCCCGACCTACTGACAAGAGTCCTCACAACAACCTGGCTGAGCTGTGATTTAAAAAAAAAACACTTCTGAAGGGAGAGGGATGTGTAATCAAACTCGGGAAAGGAAACAAAGCTTGCTGTTTAGCCTAATTATTTAACTTAGCTATTTTTTCCCTTGCAAAGTATGAGCAACTGCCTTTCCTTAAAAAAAAAAAAAAAAGGCAGGGAAAGGACCATTACAACTTCAACTGTCTGCATGGGATATTAATTAAAATGCAGTATGAGTTATCACAAACAAGCTCCTACAAGATAAAGTAAAAATATATATTGTGTGAAAAATTTTAAACAGCAAAAGATGAGTTATTTAAGGATGGTCTGGTCAGAAATAAACAGGATGCAAAAAACCTAACCACAAACACAGTTAACATAAAGGAGGGCAGCTGTTATAGCCCAGTAAACAACAGCAGCAGATGTGTTTATGAAGAAACAGTCTTCCTAAAACACTTATGAACATCAGTGAAGAAAAATAATAGAAATGGAAAATGTGATACAAGCAGTGATGAATTTTACAAGGCAAAAACAAAGCTAATACTCTTTTCTGAGATTAGGCAGCTAATAAGTATTCAAATTAGGCATAAATTTTACATGTACAATGTTTAAAATATTCAGAGAAAAGGGTCTGATTGCCCTTAGTAGTTATATGAAAATTCTAATGCAGATATGCCACAACTGTGGAAGCAGACAGCCCTTTCTGATTTTTACAATATTTACTTTCAATAAAAGGATGTGTATATCAGAGTGGAAATTTATTTGAAACTTCATCAGCTGTATCGTTACAAGGATTTGGAAATTTGGGAAATTCAAACATTAATCCTCTTTTACTGAAAGAAAGATTTAACCAACAGACAGGTTCATCTTTTACAAATTCAAATGTTAGACAATACCAGTGGTACATTTAGCCAGGCACATTAAAAGGGCAAAGGGGGGTAAATGTCAGATAATCAAAACATTACAAAACACCTAGAAATGTAATAAATAAATACACCATCCCTCCTGTTTTTACATCTTTCTGACTATTTCATTACAATTAACAAAGAAGGGTTAAATGTCTTCCAGTTCATATTAACCGAAGGATTTTATGTCTTGTGGATTTTGTATCCTCGCCAAGCCCCAGAGTGTAGTTCAGGCTCTACATTTAAAGTTAAAGTGCCTGTGAGCCAGCAAAATAGGCTTTAACACAACATGACCAGTAACACTACTCTGGCAATAGAAAACAACAAACCTGATCCAACAGCTGGGTACAGACAGAATGAAACTACAAAGTAACAATACCAGAAAGGACAATTTATTTTGAAGTGAAGTGAAAGAAACACTGAAGTATTTTTATGAAGATAAAAGACACCCTATAATTTTATGTTAAAAATAAAGTGTGGGGGGTGTTTCTCTAGTTTTAAAATTATATTTTTAAGAAGAATACTAAAACTTTCACTAGAGTAATGCATTGTGTTGGTTGCTCTCAGCCCCCTCCTCACTGTCAGCAACTGAAAAAGGGCTGCTAGAGAAAGCAACAGCATAGAATCTTTTTCTTTTCCCTTCTTTTCTTTTGCATAGACGTACATACCTACGTGAGTCCACGCACTTGTGTGTGTATGTACTACCAACTCTGAATCCTCACAAACTGAAGCACTGAAAACATCTAAACAAGGGTCATGCCTGATGTCTATGTATCAGTAACTCGAGTTATTGGTAGCAAAATAATTTGAACCCGCAACATCTCATTGAGCAAACTAATGTACTTTTTTTCTTGTTTTGACAACAGTAGTGCAGACTGGTACCGAAACAAGCATAAATATAAACACAAAGGAAATAGACAGGTATCAGCCAGCTACTAAGGCTTTAAGTTCGGTAATTCAAATAGGACAAGAAAAAACATACAGGTCCCTGTTTACATACATTTATACACATTCATACTTTCTAATCCTTCTCTTTTCTCTTGCTGTCACACTCGCTGTCAGTCATGAGCATGCCTACACAGGCACACATGCACACAGGCACCCACATTCACAGACACATTCACCAGCACCTACTTCTGTTGTGATTCTGCAACTCTTGGCGCCAAAGGTGGGATACAAGCTTTGCTACCCGGTATTTTAAACAAAGGTATGGGGAAAAAAATTTCTGCTGTCTGCAAAAGAGAGTGAAATTGGAGATCATTTTAGAGCGTGGTTGCACTGCAGGTTGAATACCTAATCCTGCCAGGGTAGCCAAGCTATCACCCACACCAAAAAAAGAAATACTCCACCTTGTTGTTAGAAGCTACAGCTTTACTTTTCTCCCCTGCAGTGATCTGGACGTTTTCTACGCGCCCGTGCGCTCGCACGTGCGCGCGCGTGTGTTTAAAGCCGGCAAGTCACTGTAAAGATCCTTATTCTCTACACCACTTCCCCTTTGAAACATTAAACTGACACTGGAACTGACTGCACAAGATTGCATTTTCTCTTCCTAAACAACTTGAATTGAAAGGTTACTTAGTGTAACAATATTTACTTGCAGAATTGTGTTGTTACCAGGGGTATAATGGATGGTGGCTATGCAGGTTTACGCAAGAATGAGTGAAGCATGAGGCATTAGCCATGTGTTTGACATGTTTCAAATTGCTATAATCCAGCATTAAACACACCCAGCAATTCATGCCATTTCTTGCAGCCATAATCTTGAATAAAGCGTGCACAACCACTTATTATATAAATTAGTATATGACTCCCTGTTATAGTCACAACAGCGCTTTTGTGTTTATTTTGCACCAAGACGGGGTCTTTTATTTGTACAAACAGCAGGATGGCGCGCGGTGCCGCAATTAAACCTCCTCGCTTTACGACAGGGTGCGAGTCCTACCCGGCCGGCAGGGTGTGCGGTGCCCGCCGCGAAGGGCCCGGCCCGGGGCAGCGGCGGCAGCGGCGCCGGCGCGGCCGCCAGGGGGCGGCCCGGCGCGCGCGGCTCGGCCTCGGCGTGCCCCGCACGTGCCGCTCGCGCGAGGCCCGGCCCGCGGCCGGCGCGGAGCAGCGCGCGCCCCGGGAGCGGCGCGCGCCGGCAGCCCCGCGGGGCCGGCGCCGGGAGCGCGCGGGGCGGCCGCTGCCCGCGCGCCCCCGCGGGGAGCCCCGCGCGGCGGCGGCGGCGGGAGCGCGGCGGGAGCGCGGCGGCGGCGGGAGCGCGGCGGCGGCGGGAGCGCGGCGGCGGCGGGAGCGCGGCGGCGGCGGGCCGGCCGCGGGGCTGGAGCACCGCCTGTGCCCCGCTTCCCTCCGCCAGGCGCAGCCGGCCTGCCGCCCTGCGAACCGGACTGCGATGTGAAAGCAGAGGTGAGGAGCTAGGCTTAAATAATAGTAACTTTTGTGCTCTGCTGGAATTAATTCATCATTGACACAAGGCACAATGCATCTCAAGTCTTGCGCTGGTGTATGCTAAAAGCCTTTAATACTTAAGATTGCTTAATAAATCAAAATGCCAATATTAAGGACATAGCTGAATGTGTGAGAACAAAAATTTTGGAAAGCTAAGAGAACATTTGTAAAGGTGGTGGTTTTTTTTGTTGTTGTTGTTTTTTTTTTTTTTTTTTTTTTTTACTTTGTCCAAAACAGCTTTCAAAGCTTGAGTTAAGCTGAGACAAGTCACTGCATAATTTTTAAATATGTACCTAAGTTAATATGTTTAAAACGCTAATTAGGTCAAATACCACTGTAATACTGTAAAATAAAGTGTCTGTATTAGTAGGTGTAAAATAAACTATCTATGATAATGGCTTAATACACTACTGTGTGCTCAAATAAGTTTTCCCTGTAAAAATGTGAAATATGCCCAAACACCTTGTGTTGGAAGTTCTTTCAGAAAAGCAGAGCTTCCAGTTCTACATTACAGGACCTAGGATAATCAGAAAGAACACATATCATCTGCATCAATCATCAAAATCAGCATCTTTCACAAGAAAAAATACAATTTTCATGGTGAAAAAAATAATCAATTCAAAGTGATACAATCATTTCACTATTTGCAATATTTTCACTAGTGAAGACTGTAGTTGTGAATAAAATAAAAACTTCAAAAATTAATAAAATAGGCAGCAGTGGGACAACAGTGTCTTGATCCCAACACAGATACTCTGAAGCACCGATACTCTGAAGAATTCAAGCTGTAGTATAAAACTTTTACATGGACACTCATATGATGGGCCTCTGAAGGCCTTTTTGAACACAGATTCATAATAAAAATGACAACTGGATTTTGCAAATTAGCACAGATGAGATTTATTTTACTTGAGACAAGAACCAGCAGTTCAGCATTCCCACCCACCCACGGTTCCAGGTAAAGAAAACATGCATCCTTCCTGCAGCCTTATCTGAACAGGTGCACTTGGCTGCCATGAGGAAGCATTAAGAAATCAGATTAATTGATTTGTGCTAAACTGCAACTGAAACAACAAGCATTGTCTAAAATACTTATCTCTCCACTATAAGCCACAATTTTTCCCACTGTCCATGTACTCTGGTTTATCTATCAGATGTTTAGATGAACATCCTTTTAACTGACTGGCACCAACAGTCAGATAAAGGTATTGAAGGTAGAATATCGTATTCAATCTTAACTAAAAGCTATCTTGCATTTAAAGGCTGTATCTTTTTCTTTCACACCATCTCAATTCTTTTGGACTAATAAAAATAGCAGGTCAGTTTGGGGCACAGTAATTTATCTGCCTTCTAAAATTGAGGAGTATGTTGTCATACTCATGTGATTATTAAACAACAGTTCACTTCCCAAAACAGTAAGGAAGGTCTAATTAATTTCCACCTGCTATTTATTTTCACTTGCTAGGAAAAAAACCCCTATGAAGGCCAGTGTTACCTGTATGAATAGTGTGTACAGGACTGTAAGATGCATACTTTACACACAGGAGAGTGGCAAAAGCTGCTAGAGTGCATTACCTAAAGCCCACGCAGAAATGAGCAGCCAATTTCAGGATAAGATTCTTATTTGAGCAACGACAGCTTGGAAACCCCACTTTGGAAAGCACACTCCTCTC